>NC_071103.1:38202500-38220000 GCF_024256425.1 Clarias gariepinus
TGTTCCTGTTTACTCCTGAGTGGCTTTACTTATCGCTGTGATTAATGAACAAGCACTGTTAGCGTGGGTGGCTAACGCTAATACCTACCCCCAGAAGCCCAGACGGACCATTAAGGGCAGAACATGGCACCTCTGAGTGGCACTTTAACAACGAGAGACTGATGGAAGAGAACAAATGGATTAAAGGAATATCATCGTGGCTCATTAGTCTAATCTGAAGCTTTATTATGTATAGAGTGTGGATTCTGGATTCTGATTGGTCAGAAGGTGATTTATTTTCTCTAAAACAGCTCTGACGGCGGTGTAGTAAATATTTCGTTTGGCAGAACGCATTTTCACAGTTTTTAACACTATAATCATATTTTTGCATATATATAAAAAAAATCACGGACATGTTTTTTATGATTCTTCTCGGCTTTAAAAACCAAACTGAAAGCGCCTTTTCTTGCTACCGTCCTTGATAACACACTTGGGACTCATGGTGCTGCGGTATGTCTTCACTAAATCCTGCACAAAAAAATGCGTAAACTCACTTTTCTTGGATTTCAACTGATGCAAACAACTTTTAAATGTCTCCCAAATGTATGTGTAGCCGGCATTTGGCTCGTGGCAATTTTTTTTTTTTACAAAATTTCATTAAGGCGGACATATACACTGCATATAGCTTTTTGATGTATGGAATGAGTCTCCAGTTTCAGCATTTCTGCCAAAGTCAGAGATAAAGCTTTCTGTCGTCTTCAGAACAGAGTAATTTCTACATTGCTCTCTGTTCCATCAGTGTGTAACAGGAAACGCCTGTATGTTTTACTAAGTGCTTGGTAAAAGCTTTGATTATCTGTGTGTGTGTGTGTGTGTGTGTGTTTGAGAGCGCAGTGAGTTCAGTCATTTTCTGCATTCGTTTCTCCGGATGCAACATGATTTTCGAGCACTCCTCCACCACCTCGGTGCCTCTTCCCCAGCGGGCACGGCGACGCCAGAGCCCCACGGCACAAACCCTCCGGAGGATCTTTTTGGTGAGTGCAGCAGAGCTTTGAGATCAGCGTGATCGGTGTTTGGGTCGAATCAGGTCACAATGTGAACGAGCGAGATGTGTGTTTATGGCTTGTTGAAAAGGTATTTTGTCTTAGGTTTGGCGTACAGCAGTTGGCGCGTTGTACTAATGTTTAAGCTCCATTTCAGTGCTGGTATTGATTTCACACTAAGTGCTCAATGTTGGAGATGTTGGTTTGTACAATAAAGTTCAGTGTACTTACAGGTCGGGGTTGATGTCAGAAACAGTAATAAATAGATAAACATGAACGGTTTTGTTATTATTACATTATTAAACTCCCTTTTCTTTACCACAATGCTTCATGCTACATTATTACAAAAAAAATAAAAAAAAATAGGATATATAGTATATATATATATATAAAACCTTGAGTATGTGTGACATCAAGCTGAAAGTCTAAGAGAAGGAGAAAAGGAAATCCTGAACCGTCCCGCGGCCTAAACCCCCCCTGAGACACCTGCGGTGAATAATTCAGAAACTTCTTTTATTTCTATTCCGATATCTCTCTGTTTCTTTTTTTATAGCTCCTTTTTGATGTCCAGGGGCTCTTGTGTGTGTCCGCTTTGACCTCTGTCCTGTTTTCATTTACTTTGCACTTGTTGCCTTCCTGCTGTATCAATCAGAGGCTCAGTGTGTAAGGCTTGTGTTCTCCGGCGCAGGCTGAATCGACTGCTCGCTCCTTCCACAGCCTCCTGTTGAGCCGTCAAGTGAAATCTGTCTGCCTGTCACTGGGATGTTTGTGTCCCTGATTCAGTCGCATGCATATTGTTCTGCAAGCAGGTATATCTCTCATATTTAATAAGTGAACGACACGTCAGGTTCTCATCACAAATTTTGTGACAAACTCAATTTCTCAAATCGTATCTCTGAAAAGGGAAAAAAGGAAAGTCCCTGCATTTGTCAATGATTTACGCTGAAGGGGGCTTTCGGACTTGACTGCAACTTTAAGAAAGCACTTAGAGACGTGAAATAAATTTCCGACGTCCATTTCCTGTATTCGTTTAAAGTAGACGATCGGTGATGCACTCAGTCTGTTTACGAAACCGGTCATCATTCTTCAATGAATCAAGACATGATGGAGAAGATAAATGTAATAAGTAGTGAGTAATACACGACAGGGCTCCGGATGGAGGAAGGAACTGGTGACCAGTGCACATGATGTTTTCATTTTCTAAGTAGTTTTTATCCAGACAGCCACCAGTGGAGCCTGAGTTACTTGACGTAAGTATCTAAGGTATAGGGCTTGTATCATTCATAGCCGTTTTTTCCTGACGTTAAAATCATATGTCTCAATCAACTCTGTTTCTTATTTCAAACACCTGTTACATCATCAGGTGTGTCTTGAATTAAAAGTGGTACACGCGATTACACCTAATCGTCAACAAGTGGCGGAATTTCTGCTTCACATACTACACGCCACTGATGCAACGCTATGCAAAGACATAGCTACACTAAGTAAAAGTACAGATACAGTATACTGTATGTACAGTACATAAGTACAGTAACAGATATATAAATATACTTAGTTACTTTGCACCTCATCTCTGGCACTCTGGTTCTATCACGTGTGATCCTTTGAACTCCAGCACGATAGAAGTGATTCATTTAACATTCAATTTGGTAGTATTTTCCCATTATTGTTAAACTGATTAATAATAAATAAGTCAGATCAATACGTTTTTTTATCTTGGCAGCTTTTTAAACGCGTTGGCTACTTAGACAAAGTTACTTGAAGTTAGTCAAGTTTGTCCCAGTTACTGTAGCATTTAACATCATCAATGTTTGGTGTAATGTGTTACAAAGTAACGCGTTAGAGTACTAGGATTACTTTTTTGATGTAACGAGTAATCTAACGCGTTAAGTCCGCCATTTAAGTTCTCCGTTGTTTAGTTATTTTTTCAAAGCCCCAAACCGCCACTCAAACCCCCCCCCCCCCACCCCCACCCCCACCCCCCCGCACATACTGTAACTCGCCCCCCTCTGTTTTTTTCTGCTGTTAGTAGTTAACAGATTATGGGCCAAACTTCACTAAGTGGTGACGGTAGAATAATTATAAAGGTCTTGACTGAAACAACATGCATGAGTAATCACAAAGGAGTTTTCATTTTCATTTTTCAAGGAAAAGTACTCGAACTAGTTACTTTTATCAGAAAGTAACGCTGTGATGTAACTGATTACTTGATTACTTGATTGAGTGTAATATTACTAGTATACAATGTCAAAGATTTGTAGTCATATTCATGTTACAGTAGTTCCTGTTCTCAGCAGGTGATCATATTACAGGGAACCCATGAAGTAGAAACCTCATGGAAGGTTTTAAGTTACAAAGCACTAACACTGGAGAAATCATCCTAGACTATAATAATAAAAAGCCTTGGTTCTCTGATATTTTTACGTTTGAATTGGCTGTGTCTGCAGACTTTGCTTTAAAAGGGCTTTTATCATCGTCATTATCTTTTCAACTCCACATTAATGCAGTTACAATCCAGCCCGGAGTGGGAGTCTGAACCTCCAGCTAGATATTATGTTCCACAAGTGACCTATTGGCCAGTTTGAAAGTGTTTTTTCTCCATGTTATAGATGAACCCGTCATGATAAAGCACCTCGTGGTCCTGGTGGTTATGGCCATTTGGTAGCCTGGTGTCCTTTGCTGTAAGACTTTGTGTGAATATCAGGTCTTAAGTGTCTCAGTAGATTAGCTTTGACCTCAGTCTGCTCTCCAGTCTGCTGGATAGAGGGGAATTCAAGATTGTCCTGTCTACTCTCACTGTAATTTACACTGGTCTCTTCCTGATATCTCTCTCCAGGTCTTTTCTTTGTGAACTCCAGTCCTGACCTCACAATAGATTTCCCCTATTTCTCTAAAGTTCATTTCCCCTAGTCGTTAGTCTCTTTCAGTTGCCTTTTCAATAGCAGTTCATTTATGACCTTTAGTTTTGCCGGTGTAGTTGTTTTTTTATATCCATTGCTGAAAAAGAAACCAGATTTAAAGGTTTTTTTTTTTTATCTGTATTT
Organism: Clarias gariepinus; assembly: GCF_024256425.1. Taxonomy (NCBI): domain Eukaryota; kingdom Metazoa; phylum Chordata; class Actinopteri; order Siluriformes; family Clariidae; genus Clarias; species Clarias gariepinus. The sequence goes on from NC_071103.1 coordinate 38,206,567, forward strand.
ATGTGTTCAGTATATTTGACCAGTTACAGTATGCATGAGACACCCTAAAAAAAATCTAATCTATTGATTAGTGTAGCCAGCTCACGCATACAGATTGGTGGTTAACATATAGAGTGGCAGTGTGTATATGGAATAGCAGTGGGCGTACGATGAGGGTGTGTGGACAAAGTTGTGGAGGGCATATCAAGTTGCCATGGGTTAGTAGGGCGGAGTCGTGTTTAGTAGATTGATTGCCAGTCAGCATACAAAGTTGATGTAGACGTCAAAAGTGGCAATGGGCATCCAGTGTGGCAGTGGGCATACAGAGTTACGTCATGAATGGTGTATTCAGCCTGGTGGTGAGCAGAGGGATTTAAGTTAAAAAGCGCCATTAGTGTGACAGTGATTGAAAAAAGTTGCAGTGATGTGTATGGAATTACAGTAAGTGACATGGAAGTCATTGAGGGTGAGGGTTGAAGTGGAGATGTCATTATGCCTATACACTAGCCTTACACAATTAGCGGTGTTGTGTTGTAGTGGGACTGACAGTCAAGGTTGGTGGTGTATGGAGTCAAGATGGCTGTACAGGATCATGACTTAGTCAAATTAGTGCATGTGGAGAAGTAGTTGGTGTATGAGAGTGAGTTATGGACCACATACAGGGTTTTAGAGCCATATAGAGTTGTAGAGACATATAAAGTCCATTCAAATTTGGTGTACAAGGTCCAGGTATACAGAGTCAGAGTACAAAGTAGAGTTGTGTTCAGGGGATAGAGTAGAACTATTGCCAGCTGACTAAGTTGTTTTTTGGCCGGATACAGAGTTGAGTCTTGGTCAATGGAAAGAGTAGAGTTGAGTCATGGTCAGGGGCGGATTTGGGTTGTGGTTAGGGGACAGAGTTTCATTGTGGTCAGGGGACAGAGTAAAATTGTGGTTAGGGGACAGAGTAAAGTCATGGTCAGGGAACAGAGTTTAGTCATGGTCAGGGGGAGAATAAAGCTGTGGTTAGGGGACAGAGTAGAGTAGTCAGGGGACAAACTTGAGTCTTGGTCAGGGGACAGAAAATAGTTGAGTTGTGGTCGAAGGACAGATTGGAGTGGTGGTAAGGGGACAGAGTTAAGTCTTGGTCAGGGGACAGAATAGAGTTGTGTTATGGTCAGAGGACAGAGAACAGTTGGATTTTGGTCAGGGGACAGAATAGAGATGTGGTCAGAAGACCACATTCAGGGGTTGTGTTCAGGGAACATGATGGAGTTAAGTTGTAGTCAGGTGACAGAATAAAGTTGAGTTGTGGTCAGGGACAAAGTAGAGTGCTGGTCAGGGGACAGAATGGAGTTGAATCTTGATCAGGGACAGAATAGAGTTGTGGTCAAGATACAGAATGGAGTTGAGTGGAAGTCAGTTCGTCCCTGGTCAGAATTGGCTTGTGGTCAGTGTATAGAGACAAATAGCTCTAATTTACACAATCTTGCTATTTATATCTAACAGCTGAATTTTATGTTGTGTAAATTTTCCTTTTAGCTGTTGCTGGTTGTAACCTTCAGTCTCTCAGAGTGTTTCTGCTGAACTCGGCCAATTTGCTTCTGTCATTTTCTGCTCACCTCTGATAACTCTGATAATGTGCTTCATTCATCACTATCATCTGTAATGTGTGGTTACATTCACACTGCCTGCTCTTCTATTACCCACAATCCCTGATCATTAGGTTCCAGGTACCTAATGACTACTTGTGGCATTACTCTCTCTCTCTCTCTCTCTCTCTGTCTCTCTCTCTCTGTTATTATGTTTCGTTCTATTGTGTTGCTATCAGGGTGTAGATCAGCAGGGTGTAGATTGGTCCAGAGTCAATTGTTTTACTTTGATTTAATACCACTTATAAAAGAGAAACATATGATGTTTTGTTTTTAACGTTTTAATCATTGGTAAGTTATTGTGAAAAGAAGATTAAAACATTATATTCATAACATGATAACATTAGCTTCACCACAACACTCTATTGTTGATAGTTTTACTACAGCGGCACAAAATATTATGCTACTGTATATTCCTATACTGTTTTATATAAATTTTTTACCTGATTTACATCATTTAATTAGTCAGAACTAAAATACAAGTAAAACCATTCAAGTCAAACCGCCATACAGTCCGGACCTCGCTCCAAGCCATTCCGAAATACATGTTTGGTCTATTAAAGGAGTTCCTGGGAGGCCAGTGTTAAAGTACTAAGTACTGAGTACTGAGAAAACTTTCTACCTTGATGGTGTCCAAGTGCACAAGTAAAACACCGGGACAAGTGCATTAGTGTAAATCACTTGTTATTCTGTTCGAACAAAAGTCCTGGTTTGACTTGAACACTCCTTGTTAAAGCCATCATCTAGTTTAATGACCTTAGATGAGATTTATTTGTAATAACTACAAGCTTGTTTAATTTGGAGAAAAATTGCAGTTGTCCTTTTTGGATCTCAGATATTAATTTCTAATTTTATATGATTATATCTCCTAATAGAGTCCTGTTGTGCTGTATGATGACATTCACAGATCAGACATAATTACCGCTCTGCTCTCGCTGTTTCCTTTCAGTCGAATCCTCCTTACGGTGTGCAAACGCGCACGCCCGACATCCACCGAGCGCCAAATTAAAGAGAAATAAACTAAAAGTCATTACTAAATATATCGCAGTTTGCTGAAGCACAAGAATCAGAGTCTCTAATTTAATGTGCCAAAGCAAACAGAACGTCGGGGAAATGACACAGACGCCTTCGGCTCATATTCATATCCCAAATTATGACAATAGATGTGTAATTATTTAGTTAGGAACAATTTATATATTATGACAAATCTTCCAGGATACAGAGGTGGGGAAGAAAGAGACGCAAGGAAACTGTAAGAGAGACGAAAAAGAAGAGACGTAAAGTTCGAATAGAAGTTGGACAGCAGTTTGAGAGATCATCTTCGTCATGGAATGTTTACGCCTTAATTAAGCTTTAGCAATGGTTCAAGTTTTGTGCAATGCTGGATAAAGAATCATTTTTTGCATCATTTTTATTCTGCACTTTTACATTTTTCAAAAGCTTCATAATGTGCATCACTCACTCACTCACTCACTTACTCACTCACTGAATCACTCACTCACTTACTTACTCACTCACTTACTCACTCACTTACTCACTCACTCACTTACTCACTCACTCACTTACTCACTCACTCACTCACTCACTTACTCACTCACTCACTCACTCACTCACTCACTCACTTAATCACTCACTCACTCACTCACTCACTCACTCACTCACTGACTCACTCAATCACTCACTGACTCACTCACTCACTCACTCATCGTCTATCCCGCTTTATCCTGTATACACGGTCACAGGGGTCCTGGAGCCTATCCTAGGAGACCTACTGTAGGGCATGAGGTGGGGTACACCTTGGACAGGGTGCCAACCCATCACAAAGCACACACACACACACACACACACACACACACACACACTACTGCACGCTCATTCATACAATAATTAGCCGCATATTTGGACGTTGGAAGGAAACCGGAGTAGACAGAGGAAACCCACCCCTAGACCCCAAGACAGGAATCGAACCTGGACCCTGGAGGTGCGAGGCCACAGTGCTAACCACTACGGCATCGTGCTGCAGATTCACGTACCATAATTCATATTAAATTTTCAGAAATGAGCAAATACTTTGGTTTAAAGCCATCTGTTTTCCTTTTTTTTTTATCTGGTGTCAGAGCTGCTTTACTTAACTGCAGCTTTCACTGCTGCAGTACCTGGGCTGATTAAATGCAGATGGAGAAAAAGAAGTGACTGTGTGTGTGTGTGTGTGTGTGTGTGTGTGGGAGAGAGAGATTTATACAGTCACTGTGTAAATACACATCGCGATTGTTGTCGAGTGTTAGTGAGAGCGCTTTGTGTAGTTATTAAAACATCGTTTCTCTCCCTCGTTCTGGCTGCGAGCTGGAATTACAGACTGCAGTCAGGAGTGAAGAAGAGCAGAACTGATGGTGTTTGACGGCTCGGATGGAGAAGGACGCAGAACCACCGAGTCCGTGCCGAATAAGTTCCTTCTCCTCCTCTCCCCTGTCTGATCTGAGACTCAAACAGTTGGAAGACATTTACAGATACAAACACACCCATGGTGCTTCCCACCGAAACTGTGAGTGTGTGTGCGTGTGTGTGTGTGTGTGTGTGTGTGTGTGTGTGTGGAGATGCAATCTTTTTACAAGAGCAAAATGAGAAACTGTTTTAAATACGAGAGAGAGATAGATGGAGAAGGATAGTGAGCCTGTAAGGGAGAGACGGAGAGACGGAGATTTGGAAAGAGGTAATGGTGGAGTCACAAAGACCGAGACAGATGCTGAAAAAAAGCGAGGGTAAGAAAGAGACAAAGGGATGAAAGAGATAAAGAGGAACAGAGACAAGAAAGGGGGGATGGAAAGAATAAGCGTGAAAGCATAAAAAGAAGATGGACAGACAAAAAAGGAAAGGGAGGGGCTTAAACAGAATTAAGGACGGAGATGGAAAAAGATGGAAAGATGAAGAAAGAAGGAGAAAGAGAGAGATAAAGAGAAAAAGAGAAAGAGAGAGATGAATTGGAAAGAGTGAGTGAACTGGAGAAAATGAGACAGATAAAAATGAATAGTAACAGAGGGACAGAGAAAGACAGAATGGTAGAAGGGCAGAGGGAGATAGAGAAAGATGCAGGATAGAAGGAAAGGAAGAGAGGGAGAGATATGGAAGGAGGGTGAGCCTGAAGGCAGACGAAAAAAGAAAGGAGTTCTGTGAAAAACTGAAGGGGGAAGGGGACAGAAAAAGAGATCGTAAGATGGAGAGGGACAAAAGACTTTGATGGAGATGGACAAAAAATAGGAAGAAAAAGAGGGGGAGAGACAGTGAGGAAATGCAAAGTAAGAGATGGATAGAAAAATGGAAAAGAGGAGGAAACTGGAGAAAATAATGTAAAGTGAGAGAGAAAAAGAGGGACAGAGGGACAGAGGGAAGAAGGCAGGGAGAGAGACCGAGAAAGGCAGAATGAGAGAGAGAGAGAGAGAGAGAGAGTTACTGTGGATGAAGAGGTGAAGGGAAGAAGAGAAACAGCAGGAGAGAGAGAGAGAAGTAGGTGTTAACCAATCAGAGCTCTGGATTGTCAGAGCGCCACCTAGTGATCTATCTAGCCATCTATTCAGAGAGCTTCATGTTCCTCAGGAGATGATCTGCATGACCTTTTCAGATATTATTCAGTAGTTAACATTTTGAGTGACAGGGTGTCTCCCTCGCTCCCGTGAAGCTGCTCGATCAGAGAGGACAGAGAGGACGACACACACCTCCGTGCTGCACACACACACACACACACATGCTTCTTTATGTTCGAAACACATCCAGTGTGCTCCGGTGCCTCAGCAATAATCTGCGCTCCGATTTACACCAGCAAGTTTGTGTTAAATGGACTGGAACTGTGAAAGAGCAACACAAACCAATTGACACACTAAACACAACAGTGCTTCATATGCACTTAGTTACCATGACAACGGGGTTTTAATGAAGAGATGGCTGTTTCATGGGGAAAAAAAATGTCTGATTAAGTCTGTGCTCATGGACCGGTCTTTCAAAGCTTCATCAGATTTTTTTTTTGCTTCCAGAGAGAGAGAGAGAGAGAGAGAGACATTAACTCATTAACTTCAACAGGTTTACCAATCTGTGTGTGTGTGTGTGTGTGTGTGTGTGTGTGTGTGTGTGTGTGTATGTGTGTGTGTGTGTGTGTGTGTAAATGCTACGCATGTGAAAGTGGTTTTTATCGCTTTTACTCCAGTCATGTCTCGAGTCATTTGAATCGGTTCAGTTAAATGATTCACTGATTTTTTGTTTACCTGAGAAGTTTACTAATTAATTAATTAACTTTATTTACTGATTTTTTTTTAAACAGGATTACTAGCTATTTGTGGTCCAGTGATCAATTCACTGATTTATTCACCAATTTGTTTACTGATTCACTTACTAATTAACTGTCTACTGATTAGTTTTATTTATTTATTTATTTATTTATTTATTAAGTCACTGACTCTTTGATTTGCTCACGGACTCCGTTATCCACTAATTGATGAACCTGATCAGTGACTGATTGTTTGTGTTGCAAACAATGTAAAAAATCTTTTCCCGACCTCTCCACTCATTAGTTCACTGATTTATTTACTCCTTAATTTAAACAATTGTTTAATGTTTCATTCACTGATTTGATGAACTGATTCATCTGCGAGTTTATTTACTGATTCATTTCATATTAACTTTCTAATGAAGTTCACTAATTAATCCACTAGGTCTAGGTCTGATTCATTCACTACTTACTTTACTGATATGTTCAGTGTTTTATTCACTGTTTTGTTCACTGATACATTCACTGACTTGTTGACTAATTAAATAGTTCCCTAATTTATTATTATTTAATTAATTCATTCAATGACTCACTCACAGACTCATTTACTGATTAAATCACAGACTCATTTACTGGCATGTCGACTAAAGGATTTCAACACATGATTCATTTAGAGATTAAATTACTGTTTCATTTACTGTCTTGACGACTAATTGATTAGTTCCCTTATTTGTTTACCAGTTCTTTAACCGATCCATTCATTGATTTATTTACTGTACTTACTTGTTCAATATTTTATTTACTGATTCATTTAATAATTTGCTTACTGTTTCATTAACTGAAATTAATTTGTTCACTAATTTATTCCATAGAACAAGTTCTGTTTAGAGAGTTTGTTCGTAAGTCCAGTTTGTTCATAAGTCGAACAAACATTGTCTAGGTACTAGGATACTAACAAAACTGGCTATACACATTATAAAGCTAACATGTTCCATGATCTTGTCCTCGTTTTTTAGAATCGTGCCGTTGGTTGAACGATTTATGTTAAAAGAATCAGTGATGTCTGCCATCTTCTAACTAATGCACTCCATTTTCTTAATTATTTTTACTTTTGTTTCCATCGTTATGGCTTACCGCTTCTTAGCAGTACCAGCTTCATCACCGCTGCCTTTATGCTCGCTTACGGACATTCCGGAGTTGTGTAGAGTAGCCAAAAAATGTACTTAAGTACCTGTAAGAGTAGCCGTATTTAATAATAATATTACTTTTGAGTATCTGTAAAAAGTAGTCATCCAAAATATTACCCAAGTAAGAGTAAAAAAGTATTTGGTGAATTTGATACTCAAGTATGAGTAACTGTTTCCTTGTGATGTCCGATTACATTTTTTTAAATTATAATAATTTTATATATTATATATACCAACATTGCAGCATTAAATGAAACAGCTAAACTTACCGTGATATGTCAAAAGTTTGTAACTCGAATGTTCGAATGTAGAGGACTTACTGTTATTTTTTCAAACATTAATTCAAGTGACTCACTTATTAATTAAATGTAATTTAAATAGTGTATTTACTGTGGTGAATACAAGTGTGTTTACTGGTTTTATTTCCTTCCTCCCCTAACTTTCTTCTTCTCCTTCTTACTATTTAGATTTGCTGAAACTTGGTTCTATCACTCACTCACAAGTTCATTAAGTCATTTATGGAGCTGCATGGTTTGCCCAAATGTGCGGTTTATCTAAAAAAAAATTTCAGGTCCAAGTTACTGTACATCATCTCAAAAACATCTGAAACTATCCTGAAAAGTTCAGCTGTTGGACACATTTTTCATTTCAGTCTCAGCATGTGGCCGAGCTGAAGACCGCAACGGTGAGCAATCTCGTATATTGGCTATAAAAGCAAGCCAGGATATGACACACACACACACACACACACACACACACACTTTTTCATCCATTAGCGGTGGGTTTGTACAGAGTTGTCACTCTTAAAGGTGAGAACAGTTACAGATGAAGGGTTTCTGCATGTAATTGATTCTCTGGCTGTTTGTTGCTTTCGTTCTCACTGATGCTGAAAGTGGAAGACGCTGACGGCTGGCAGCTCACTCACCATCAGTCTGTCTGAAACATCAACTCACAGGAGACTGGAAGCTTCTCTGTAAAAGCCTTCACGCTTGACTTTTAACATAAATCTCCTTATGCACAGTACCGGTATCATAAACATTTTAAATTCGGTTTCATTTAGGAGTCTAAAATATAATCAGTCTTATTCAGGTAAGTTAGACGGATGTTAAAACATAACGTAGACATTACCCTATTGATCTGTGGGACTATAGTGATGGAATCCCAATGCTGTAATAATGTCCGAATCCATAGTTTGCATGATATATAACAGAATTTGACTGAAAAATGTACTTTTAATTAACTCAATTCAGTTACATCATTTTTGACTTTAGCAGCTACAATGATAAAAAAAAAACAACAACATTGATTTCTTTCCTGATCTATTCAGTGATTTGTTTATCGATTTATTCACTGATTCACTTACTAATTGCACTATAGGCTGAGGTGCAGAGAGAAGAAAAAACATGGACACCTCAGTGTTTATCTGTTGATAACAAACACTGCACCAAGTATGACATTTTAGCAAGTGAGAATGTCTTGAGTATAGTTAAATGTAATGACAATTTCTTAAAATAGGATTACAACAAACCAAAAATATGAAATTAATCAGCTTATTTATTCATCTTCTGTACCGCTTATCCTGTACAGGATCCCAGGGGACTTTGGGGAAACGGTGCGGTACACTCTGTGCAGACTGCTAATCCATCACAAGACACACACACACACACACACCACAAGAAATTTGTTAATACTAATTAACCTGATCTTCATGTCTTTGGACTGTGGGAGGAAACCAGTGTACCCGAAGGAAACCCACCAGGCACGGGGAGAACATGCAAACTCCATAGACACAGACCCTTAGGTGGGACTCGAACCCTTGAACCCATGCAAAGTAGGTTGATTGGCGTTTCCAAATTCCCCACCGTGTGAAAGTGTATGTGTTCTTGGGCCCTGTGATGGACTCGCATGCCATCCGGGACATCCAGTCTCCTGCCTTGTGCGCCAGTCCCAGCTGTATTTCACTTGTTGAACTTAGGGTTGAGGAGATACCTTTAGAATCTGAGTAGGAATTCCAAATTGAGGACCTTTTTGTTCAGAAAATATCAGAAAATTCTCAGTTTTAGTTGAAAGACAGGAAATGTAGACAATGAACAGGAATAGGCGTTGACATAAGCGACTAGGTTAATTATGTACAGTATATAAACCTCTCAGGGTTTTTTTCCTTGCTACCGTCGCCGACACTCTTGGCTAGCTCATCAGGGACAATCTCATTATTATCTAAAGATCCTCCGAGTGTGTTACTCTGCCCCCGATGAGCGAGCAGTTCAAAAAGATGCAGTCGGCTGGTGTCACGTGGAGGAAACACGTGGTGGTCTTTGGCCCTCCCGACTGAGTGGTAGTAGTAGCCTTAATGTTGAGCGCCCCCTAGTGACAGGAAGGAATTGGACACGACTAAATTAGGGACAAAATCTGGGAAAAATAAGCGCTATATAAGTTAAATTGATTTGAATTGAATATATGTTGATTTGTTTAGAATGTGTTGATGTCTCTCAACTTTTACGTTCGTCCCTAATTCTGGCAAGGTGTGGGTAAAAAATTGACTTTATCCCATAAAGACATGCTACCTACATTTTTAATTATAGGATTCAGGCTTTTTATCAACATAAAAACGGAAAGTCATGACGTATTGACACATTCCACGCAAAATCTACATATTTGGACAACCATTTTCTATCATGCTGCAACTTGAAGCAAAATGACACGAGGCGATAAATTCACGGCGATAACTTTCGACACCATCAGCGCTCCTTATTGTTTGTCATACCAGCACTACAACATTATGTTCAGCTGTTTATTAATTACCCGGCTGTTGCTGTCATGTTCAACATGCTGCCTGTAATGAATGCAATTTATTAGTCGTGACATCAGCCTAGCTGCAGGGAAACAGGACCAGAGAACTCCTGCCTCTACAGTATGTCCCCGCCCTGACGCTGTCCCAGAGGTCATCTGTACCTCTCTACAGGATGTGTGTTTACATGCCTGTGTGAGCCATGATCATCCATCATCCTCTGACACGCCTGTTTATCAGCATCACCACTTAAATGCATTCAAGTAGTGTGTGCGATTGTGTGTTCGATCATGGCAGCTTAATGGCATCTAATACGCAGCTGTGTGTGCAACGCAGGACGGCCGAATCCATCAGAGGGGCCAATCACGGCGCAGTTACAGTGTAGTGATTGATTTACTGCCCCCTGTGTGTGTGTGTGTGTGTGTGTGTGTGCTTACTGCAGTTTAATAACATCTAACATGCAGCCATATCAATCAGAGCACAGAAAGGTGTGTGTGTGTATATGTGCGTGTATATGTGTGTTTGTGTGTGTGTGCATGTGTGTTTAATAATGGATTTAGTTACTTGGAAACTTTTCCATGAGACATGACATGTATAATCACATATAGGATTGCCTAGAAACTTCATTCTATTATTTCTTTCCTGGCTAAATCCACGATCAAATTCCACCCTGCACACTAAACTACTAAATAGTACACTCTAGTAAATACTAAATCCACGACTAAATCCCACCCTGTATACTAAACTACTAAATGCTATGTTCTAATAGATACTAACTTCCACCCTGTACACTAAACTACTAAATAATACTCTGTAGATACTAAATCCACGACTAAATCCCACCTTGCGTACATTGTAGATGCAAACAACTTGCAGACGTAGCTCACGTGTATTGTACAAAACATAGACACTGTAGAAATAGTAATAGAACAAATTGACAGTCCAATACAGTGGAAAACAGCTCTGAGACAAAATGTAACAACACTGTTACATTTGACATGTGTGTGAGACTAATTTTCTTAGATGCAATTACGGTTGTGAGAAAGGGGACGGAGATTTAGTCAAGTGGATTGGTATGCTTGCCATTGTGTTTTCGTGTTAAAGGTGTATAAGACTCACTTTGTTGGTTTTAAGAACAAATCTGACTTACGAACGTCCTTTCGGAAACGGAACTCAAGGTTTGTAAGTTGTGGACTACCTTCTTTAAATGCTTGGCTAAATCCCATCCTTTGCACTAAACTACTAAATAGTACACTCTAATGGATGCTAAATCTATGGCGAAATCCAATCTTGCCTTTTAAGCTTCTAAATAGTACGCTCTAAATAGTACGTTTCGGTGAATTCAACATTTGATGATCGATTATAATTTAAGATGTTTCTCATGAACGTGTTCTTAAGTGTCTGCAATTATTATTGTATCCAGTGGATTTTAGGTCAAGGTCACAACAAGGTCAACGATCCTTGATGGCTCCTTTCCTGTTTAAAGTATATTTAAAGGGTGTTTTAAGTGCACCCGTAAGGAATAGACTGGTTAGGACCCCTGTTGAGTTCTGCTTGGTCTCTAATAGGGTTTTCTAATAACCTGGAACACTCATTGCAAGTGCAATTATACACACACTCTCTCTCTTTCTCTTTCTCTCTCCCTCTCTCTTTCTCTTTTATCAGTCTGTGCCATCACATGACCTACGTGCTCATCATGCAGGGTTATTAAGTAGGCAGATGCGAAGGAAAATACACAGCTCTATGAGTTTGTTCAGTCCAGACTGTGATGACAAAAAGCTCAGTCGTCCTGGCTTTCACAGAGATTAGGAGTGTGTGTGTGTGTGTTTGAGTGTGTGTGTGTCTACCCCCTCCTCTCTCTCTCTCTCTCTCTCTCTCTCTGACACATTCACACACTCCCTCTGCGATTCAGAGCAAGTGAGCATCGCCGATCTGGTCGCCTTCTCCATCACTCGCTCTCATTCCTACACGACTGCATGTGTGAGAGCTTCTCCACATGTGTGTGTGTGTGTTGGTGAGACAGCGACTGCAGCGCGGCTTTCAGTGCCGTCAGTGTCTTCCCTCGTGTGTCAGTGAGTGAAGCTCATCATGACTACAGTGAAGGAGTCGAGCGCTCCAGTGAAGGCAGCTCCGCACCAAGACCAGGTAGAGCCGCTCGTTTCTCTGTTAACTCATCTGCACACGCAGAGCTCCTGGAGCTGTTCGTACACACCGGTGTTTAACACGTACAGCACCTGGTAGAGTTCGTTTAACACTCTGCGCCGTGTCCTTCCACTTCAGTTAATGCTCTAGGCATTAGTTTATGTTTGGTCTGTGTGAACAGACAGTCAGGGATGTTTTAATAGTAGAGCTCCAGTATGTGTGAGGATGGAAAAGTATTTAAAAGGATGAAACAGGTCACATCAAAGCACCTGGAGTGGAGCTGATGAACGTGTGGAAATCTCCTGACTGTAGTCCAGAGACTTGAGGTATTTAATCATCCAACCACTGAGACTTCTGTTGCACATTCCCACGATTGTAGTAATACATTCATTTCCATCGCGGCGCAGGGATCGCCTTACAGATTTTGTCGAAATATCTCGCAGGCTAAACCTCAGACTTCCACATGACGCAAACTCTGAACCTGCTGCGGTAACTGATCTGTGCTCCGAATCTTACGACAGCCTTTTACTCATATGTGAAGGACGCGCACCTCCAGGGTCAGGGGTTCGAATCTCTCCTCCGTTGTGTGTGTGTGTGTGTGTGTGGGGGGAGTTTGCATGTTTTCTCCGTGCTTGTTAGGTTTTCTCCATTTGCTCTGTTGTCCTCCTAAGACACAGTCCATGCACTGTAGGCTAATGTTTGGCATGTCCAAATGACAATAAGTGTGTGTGTGTGTGTGTGTGTGTGTGTGTGTGTGTTTATGTTTGGGTTTGTAAGTGTACTGTAGGTGTCTTACACATGGATGTGAGTTCCCTGGGATAGGCTCCGGGATCTGCGTGATCCTACACAGGATAAGCAGTATAGATAATGCGATGGATGGAAGGATGATGATGATGAGTTACAACAGAGAATGTTTCTACCACACGGCAGGCTGCAAGGGTTAATGTATTCCTCGAGCACTTTTTATTCCCTTTTTTTTCGGGTCTGACACATTATCCTTAGGCGGCGTGTTGGTGTAGGGGTTATCGCTGTGATCTTACACCTTCAGGGTTTGGGTTGATTCCCCGCCTTGTTCCCTAAGTATCCTAGGGTAGGCCCTACCCCCATGACCCTGTATACTAGTGATGCGCGGGTCGTCTGGTAACCCGCGGGTCGGGTTGGGGCGGGTAAAGAAATTGTCACTTTATTTGCGGGGTGGGTTGGGCGGATCATTAAAAACAAAATAAAATAAAAAAATCCATGTATGTTGCGTGCAATTCCCTATAGCCTATATTAAATATTTGGGAATATCTATTTTCATATTTTATTAAGTTCTTTGATAAGGTTACGTCACGTGACAAGTCACATGCCACTGTAGTCACAACAAAAACAAAGAAATAAAAGTGAAGATGGAAGACGAGGTGCGGGAGAAATTGAGGTCGGGAATTTACATCATTAAAAGGAAAAAAGGTC
>NC_071103.1:38225000-38232500 GCF_024256425.1 Clarias gariepinus
GTGTTGGTGAAAGATTGTGTGTACAGTTCACACAGACAGATGCGTCACTTCCACAAGCTGGCGACAAGTTATCCATCGATTTTCGAGGATCTGGCGAATGTTCACACCTCCCCACTCGCTGAATGTTCACGGGAACGACTGCAGTGAGTTTCTTTAAAACATTTCCACTGTTCAGATGTTTTTATTGCGGCTAAGAGTCTCCTCACCTTCTCTAAATGTCAATCACTTTTACAAGTCCTGACCTGACGCCCCTTGTACATTACGGAAAAAATGTCCTGGAGTGTTTTATCCATCTTATACCACGACAGTAATCATAACACTTATAGGTAATGGGTAATGTTGTTGTCAGAAATACGTTTACTTGGAAATGAACGTTGTTCCTTCTCCAGCATTTCTTTCTCTGGCTAAGACGGGAATTACACGATCATATAGGCTTTAATAAATCCAACAGCATATCTTTTTAATCTATAAACTGTTGATCTTCAGGAAATCTCTTAAAATATTAAAAACCCCCAAAAGATTCCACAAAGATCCTTCGTTCAGTAAACTAGCAGAGGAAACTCTTACAGCTCATTGGGTATAAAAAAAAAAACATCCCGAGTTAAGATTGTAATATCGTGATAACTCTGCTGAAACGATAAATGATTATCTATCTTTTGTAATGCTGAATAAACTAAGCGTAACAATCTAGTGAAAGTACATCGAATTCCCATTGGCTCATAAGTCTTAATTCATGTCTGCATTCAGTTACGTGGCAGCAGCCCAAGTCTAAGTTCAGCAGAGCCTGGAGTAAAGCTTTGACAATAAGCCCTTTCTTTTAGATAATAAAAGAAAATAAAAACGTATGAACTTCTTCTCTGTCCTAAGGATGTCAGAAAACCTCATTACCCCGGAGTGTTCCCGTATAACTCATAGAAATATAATTAGTTGTCGGAGTTACCGTGTGAAAGACGAGTCAGAGTTTTTTTTTTTTTCTATCCATCTCCGTCTTTGCCTTTCTCGACATCCCCTTCTTTATTCTCTTCTTTCCCGTTCTCATTTATCCCTCGCTCACCATCTCTCCCCGCCATTATCCTCAGGTCTGATTAAAATGTTCTCTTCATTAAGGCCGAGGTTTAATTCTTCGCTCTGTATCTCTGCGCTTTCGTTCTCGGTGATTTATGCAGATTGCAGGCTAATGGACTGTCCTTAAATCTAACTTTTATTTCTTTTTAAGGATGAAAGACATCTCTCTAAAGTCTCTTTCTGTGCTTAAGACTTAAATGTAGGCAGGTTTTTTTAAAGGCCCTCGTCCAAATTTAATGCAGTCACACGGCTGTGTTTTAATGTGCTGGCTTCATGGAGATGTGTGAGAGATAGAAATAAAGGCACACACATACTCGGTTATAGCAATTGTATAAAAAAAAAAGTCATTATTAAAATCTTTCTCCCTCTCACACACAGACAAACACTTTCTGTCTAGTTTTCTCATGGCTTTGCATCTAAACATTATGATCCAGGTCCAGTTCCTTGCTCAGTTCTATGTTACTGTAGCCGCCGTTTCCTCTCCTTCTTATCTTCTGTGTCTTGAGTGTATGTATGTACAGTACATGTACAGTATGTGGGTGAGTGTGTGTGTTTGGAGCCATTTTTATCCCGCACTATAATATATATACTATTGATGAGACAGAAAGGTTCACATGGCCTGATTATGTAATTATAGATTTTTCCAGCACAAGTCAATGTTTTATTTTCTTTTACTGCTTTACAAACTAAAAAGGAGATTCTCATTTGTGCCTTGTGTAGTTTTTCATATACTGTAGTGATATCTGTTTTACTGCAATAAATTACATTTGTAAATATACCTCATTCTACGAGGGGTGTTCAAGTCAAACCAGGACTTATGGACTTTTCTCTGGTCGAACCTGGGAACATTCAGCGAGTGAAATGTCTGATCCTTGATAATCAATGTCGCCAACTTGCAGAAGAGACGCATCTGTGTGTGTAAACTGTCACCACAATCAATCACCAACCCCACTTGGACAGTACGGGAACTAGACTGAGAGTTATCGCAGTTATCCAAGCTATTTTAACATGTTTGGGCCATTAAAGGGGTTCCTGGGAGGCCGGGGTTTTAGACATAAAGCAGGCAATCTGAAATCTTTCTACCTTGATGGTGTTCAAGCACTAGTGTAACACTGGAATAAGTGCATTAGTATAGCAGGAGATTATATAGAGAGAAATAAAGGGAGTTTTTACTCTCAGAACTGTGTTCTGTTATTCTGTACAGATGTATATCGAAAGTCCCGGTTTGACTTGAACACCCTTCATATTTATTGAGTTTTACAGAATCTCACCCAGTTTTATCATTATTTATTTCAGGTCAACATACATATTTGACTTGAGCGGACGTCCTGCCCTTAATTTAAATATGTTACGACGTCATTTATTTTTTCAGTGTATACAAACTCGCTGTGTTTTCTCATTTTTCACAAAGTAAGCTTTTTTGTCCGTGAGCTTTTATATCTCAATTTTATAGCTAATAATTCCATATCTATATACAGTACAGTGAATTTACATCTAAATCCTATCAGAGGGTAACGGGTTCAGTTTTTAGGTCTGGTCCATGTTAAGGTTCTTTCCGTGTGTGATCTCAGAGAGCTCTACCATGTCCTCTGGTTTGTTTCGTTAGGGACTCGAGGTTTCTGTGAAGCTGCTTATGTTAATTTCATTATGCAAATAAAAATTGAATTGAGGCATGTTCTTAACAAAAAAGAAAAACAGAAAAGGAACAGAAGAACAAGTCTTTTTGTTCAGCAGGTTGTTGCTCCATCCCTGCCTTTTCTTTCCCCCACACAGTGTGATGAACAGCATGGCGCTTTGGTGTTTCTATTCCGGTGCAGGAAGTGATTTGGGTTGAGCTCGAGGCTATGTTTGCTTTGAGCAGCTTTGTTGCCTTCGAGCTCATCCCTGACAAGCTGACAGACCGAGGACTGCGGGGTCATCGCTCTGTCCTCCAGCTCTTTCACATGAGCACTGATCTGCCTCGAGACACAGTTCTGTTTCATTTCTGTCGAAATCTGCTGAAATCCAGATTGTACCCTTAAGGCACGGGTGTCATACACGGGTTCTAACCTGGGACCGATCAGCATTTCTGTGGTGGTTTAAATGGAGTTAAAACTAGAGATAAAGCTGAATAGGACATTTCTTTAAAAAAAAAAAAAAAGAGTGACTACAGAAATTACTAAGAGCTGATATATTTATTATAAAGGACTAAGGGGGGGGGGGAACATACTGTACTATATACTTATATTAATACAGGAAAAGATTTAAACAGAATTATTATTACATTTTGCTTCACCAACTTTCCTTAAAGTCTTTACACGAGAACATGTGACTGTATGGTGTTACTAGTAGAATAGGCTAAGGAATTACAGTATAGGCAAAGGCACGATCAGCTTAATATATAAGATGAATTAAATTATAATAGTAGTTGTAGTAAAGTGAAAATGTATTCAATAAAGGCTATAATAATATTTGTAAAAAATCAAAAAAATTTTTTTTTTTATTCACATACACAGTCTTACACAGTACGATATGCAGTGAAATGCTTATATGACCTTAAAATCTAAATTATCAATATGAAATAAATTATGGAATAAAATAGAAATAAAATATAGAAAAACTTACCTGCAGAAAAAAATATAAGAACAAAATATAAAATATAGGATATAAAAACATATTTAAAAACTGTAGCTATACATAATATAGACAGTAATGGCTGTACGAATATGGAAAATATGGAAAAATGTGCAATGTGCAAAACGAAATGGAATAGAAAGGTCCAGGGTTAGTGCACAAAGGTTCAAAGGTTCAGAAATGTCCAAATCTATGATGTCCATAAATAGACCATAATATAATAATAATGTTAAACTTTGCACTTTATTCTGCACATTGTCTTGCTCATGACTGGATATGGTTTCTATATTCCACTTCAATCCTTTTGATTTATTTTATTCTTTTTATTATAATTTTATTATGTTACTATTTAGACATAATATAAATAAAAAAATACTTTTACAGCTAATTTTTTTCTATATTTCTAATTTGTAAAAAATTATAATAAGAATTTCATACTCTGTATTTTTATTGAAAACATTTATTTTTCTTATCTTTAAATTTTTAGGTCATTTACAGTCTTTTACTTCTATCTATCTATCTATCTATCTATCTATCTATCTATCTATCTATCTATCTATCTATCTATCTATCTCTCTATCTATCTATCTATCTGTACAACAGCACAACTTCGAGTGTTATATTTCATTTAAAAAAAAACGTTACCACAAACACTATTTATTATCAACAGATTATGATTTGCTTTAACCAGTTATTTTTCCCCAACAACACACGTCCTTCCACGACCGGCTGTATTACTGTAACTAACCGCGACTGTTAGAGCTGGCGACAGACACTTACAGTAGCAACTGACAGCGATTAAAAGGGGTGGAAGCAGTTTTAAATATCTCTCTGTCTTTCTCTCTCTCTGTCTCTCTCTCTCTGTCTCTCTCGCAATGTCTCTCTCTCTTTGTCTGTCTCTCTGTCTCTCTCTGTGTCTCTCTCTATGTCTCTCTCTCTCAATGTCTGTCTCTCTGTATGTCTCTCTCTCTCAATGTCTGTCTCTCTGTATGTCTCTCTCTCAATGTCTCTCTCTGTGTTTCTCTCTGTCTCTTTTTCTATGTCTCTTTCTCTGTCCCTCTCTCTCTGTCTTTCTCTCTATGTCTCTCTCTCTCTGTCTCTCTCTCTCAATGTCTCTCTCTCTCTCTATGTTTGTCTCTCTGTCTCTCTCTCAATGTCTCTCTCTCTCTCTATGTCTCTCTCTGTCTCTCTCTCTCTCATTGTCTCTCTCTATGTCTGTCTCTCTGTCTCTCTCTCTGTGTCTCTCTCCATGTCTCTCTCTATCAATGTCTTTTTCTCTATGTCTGTCTCTCTGTCGCTCTCTCAATGTCTCTCTCTCTTTCAATGTCTCTCTCTCTGTCTCTCTCTCTCAATGTCTCTCTCTCTGTCTCTTTCTCTATGTCTGTCTCTCTGTCTCTCTCTCTGTGTCTCTCTCTATGTCTCTCTCTCTATGTCTCTCTCTCTCAATGTCTTTCTCTGTCTCTTTCTCTATGTCTCTCTCTGTCTCTCTCTCTATGTCTTTCTCTCTCTGTCTCTTTCTCTATGTCTCTTTCTCTGTCCCTCTCTTTCTGTCTTTCTCTCTATGTCTCTCTCTCTGTCTCTCTCTCTTTGTCTCTGTCTCTCTCGCTGTTTCTTTCTCTATGTCTCTCTCTCTCTGTCTCTCTCTCTCTGTCTTTCTCTCTATGTGTTTCTCTCTCTCTCTTTACATGTTTGCACAGGTGGCTTTGGTACAGTGTGGTGTTTACATGCAGCTACCATCAGCTTTTATTTTTACACAGGTTTCCGTACCACATTGAATAGAGCCGTTACTTTTAATCGAGAACTTTTAATAACAGAGGTCAGTCAGTGTGGTGGTCAGATGTGGTGGATCGTGATTACCGGTTGTCCCTACAGTATTTAAAATTTTTACATTGGAAACTTTTGTCTCTTTTTCACTAAGTGAGAATATTCTCTTTTTAAAAGCCATAAAGCAATAAGAGTCTAGTTAGAGGGACAGAGACGGGAAGGGGACGAGATCCAGTAACCCTGTCTGCCTTTGTTTCCTCAGATAATGAAGTTCACAAGCATCCAGCTGCCCATCATCCATACACACACACACACACACACACACACACACACACACACACACACACACACCTGCTGCTGCTGCTAGACGTTATTAAATCAGTGCACAGGCAGCAAACACAACCCAGACTTACTGACACACCAACCCTCCAGCTTTATTAATTATATTCGATTCCGGTTCAGTTGTATTGCATTTTTAATGTATAAATTCTTCCCTAGAAAGCGAACCAGAGGTGAGTGCGGTGGGAGAAAAAATAAACCCTCACGAGGAAGAAACCTTGAGAGGAACCTGACTCAAAAGAAAACCACCTGAAAGAAAAATAGTCGGATTATAAGCAATTCTCATCCTTCCTAGAAAGTGCAATTACGCAAGCGGGAAATATTTCACAATTGTATTTTCTTGAAGGTATCGACTTCTCTCCGATGATGCAGGCTTGAGTAAAATGATTGATGTAGTCCTAAGCCCTTATCACTCTCATTTGTTCTTCAGATCATCTGCAGAGCAGAGCGAGCTTCACGGTTTCTATGTGTATCGTTAGTTTGTCCGTATGGAGCCATTCTCAGCAGCAGTGAGGGCTTTCTGCGTATTGAGACCTCCAAGCAGGAGCAGGGCATCAGGATGGATCAGGCCGGACTGGAGGGCAGAAGGGGTCAGGATCGCTGGGATCCCCCTGGGGAGATTTGTGCTGCAGTTTTAAAAGTTCATGACATCACAATTGTCACACCACAATCAACACACAACTAAAGAACAAGCAAAACAACAAGCAAACAATACTTAACATGAAATAATACGAATGGAAATGATTTTCTTAAAAAAAAGAGATATGCTGAGAGGTATGCTGATTGTCATGCAGTGGATAAGGGCGATGGAGATTGTGTGAACAGGGACTAGCTATGACAGCATGTCTAAAAAAGTGAACCAGAAGGAAACACAGACACCAGGGTACAAAGCAACCAGCCGCTCTACTGCCAACAAACCGTGGCTCTGACATCTTGTACTCATCTGACGATCCACCGCTATCTCTATTTTGTGTGTCCAATTTGTGTGTGTGTGTGTGTGCATGGCTTTATCCATCAAGATGTTTAATCAGACTGAGATGAGTAAATCCCCGATCACAGGTAGTGCAATTAGTCCAAACAGGCGGGTCACTCTGTGTTTATCTTTTCCTCGTTAATCATTTATCTCTGTGGTGCGTATGGTGAGTGTAGTAAAGCCCCCTCCCCAGACCCACCCTGCATCTCCGGACCCGTCTGACCCATCCTGCTTCTGGTTGGCGATCTCGTCGCCCCATGTGTGGATGTGTGTGGTGGATAGGGACAGTTTCACTTGACCATAAACATGGCCCTCGGCAGCCCTTCCTGGATTTCATATTAACTCAAACACATCTCCTGTTATACTGAACTTCCAGCTTCCTAACACACAGTACGAGTGCAGATCAATCCCTGCTATCCGTTATTACCCAGATGAGGGTGATTTCGCTGTTACATCCTTTAAGATGGTTCTCCCTAAGAATTTAAAAGGCTCGACCTTGGAGATTTCTGAGCCAGTCATTGTTGTTTCGTACTGTATGTTAGCTGATGTCACCAGCATTTCTATCATTTTGAGAACAATAAGCTCAAGGTTGCTATGAGCACAACCAGCTGTAAGGCCATCTATCTCACTTCTCTAGGTAGTCTCATCATTAAAGACGTTAAGTCTGAGGACTTGTGATGGCAGTCACTCGATCGATAGTTCAGGACTGGAGTTTCCTACTGTCTACCTGAGCCTCAGATAACGAA
>NC_071103.1:38237500-38265000 GCF_024256425.1 Clarias gariepinus
TCCTGGTTATTTAAAGCTTAAATAAAAGGTAGTCCACTTATTAAGCATGAGCTATTGACTAAATTTTAAATAATTTAAAGTAATTTTTTTGTCTAGTCTTTTTATTTTTTTTATTTTGTGTCCTTGGTGCAAAATATGGTAAGTGTAGTGGCTTTAAGCGAGAGATTAGAATGTTGGTAGATATCCCAGCAGTGCCAAGCTGCCATGCTTGGGTCCTTGAGCAAGATCTTTAACCTTCAGCTGCTCCGTTGTATCCAGTCTCACATGGAAGGTGCATAAAAGCATCGGCCAACTGAGTAAATGAAGTGTGCTGAAAGCTTTAATTGTCTTTTGGTTAACTGAGATTTTTCTATTTTATGAGCATAAAGATGTAATTATTCAGATTCTCCAACCTTGTCTGATCAGTGAGAGCGAGGTTAAAACCAGTAAGGCCTTAGAATAGATTTATTTTTATGTTTTATTTGTCCTGGTTTTGCTTAAGGGGGGTTTCACTGCAATACGAGATAAATCCATTTTGGCAGATAGTGTTACAAACTAGTGGAAAATATTTTGTGCATAGAGTCACATGGGTTCATAAACAGACAATCTGATCATGTTGATTCAAACAGATTGTCTTACACATTTCATACTCATTTCCTTTGCTTTCTTTTGATTCATAGCATGAAAGTGCTTTCTGACAATCACCATTGTCCAATACTGTACAATTGAAATAAATTGAGTTAAAAAAGCACAAAAGTTTGTGTAAAATTGGTTATATCAGTGTGATTTAGTATTGTTTTGCAAAATGCTACAAACCCACATCCAACCGTTTTGTCAGAATGGATAAATTACCCTGCAGGTGTATTTGTAAATTTAGTTTACTGTTGAGTTTTAATTTTAAAAATATGGCAAAAATATTCTTGAAGATCCCTGAAAAACAATACAAGTCTTTTAGTTTACAATCCATCATATGCCTCCTCTGTGATAGTTGACAACAGCACCTTATAATATAATGTAAGTCGCCTGCTGGGGCGTCTGCACTGGCAGTCAGCAATGGCAGAGTGTAAACAACAATTTTCTTGGCTTCAGCGTCCTCTAAAAGGTCCATCAAAACCCATTTCATTCACAGTAGCCGCTAGTTTGCCCAAGTAGTAGTAGTAGTAGTAGTAGACTGGTGGGACATGAGATTGCACGACCAGTGTTATTGTGTTATATTATCTTTTTTTAACATTTAAAAAAAAATACAAAAAAGATTGCTTATTGAGGAAAATAATATGCCAAATTAGGTAAAATTCCAAACCTACAGTAGGGTGTCTAATGTTTTGTAGTAAAACCTCTAACTTGTTTGCAAACTTATTTATTTTAGTGCAATTATTATTCAAAGGTTCCACTCTGTCTGTCCTAGCCTTTGTGGTGAACAGAATAGCAACCTAGTGTATAAATTTCCCCCTTTCCCCCGGCATCTTTGTGGTCACATGGCTTCGGGCTAACTTGGCTGAAGATCTAGGATGTCCAGGATCCCCCAGAAGTGAAACAGTGTGGACATGCCCCAGTGTTAGCCAACCACTGCCCTGCTGTTATTTGGTCTAGTTAGGGAAAACAGAAGTCTGAGGAAGCACCTCGAGAAAAAAGCAATGCTGGAGTCATGCACAGTCAGACCTCAAGCGTCTGAGAAACAGCACTGCCTGGGCTAAGTGTTTGCCATTGGTTGGCTGTTACGAGGTAGGCACTAGGTGTGTGGGGGCACAAGACTGTTAAATCGGGCTTTCTATGCAATATAAAAACGAGGTGGGGAGTTCAGCTTGAGGTCCGGAGGTCTTCAGAGCAAAGTCAGGTGGTGGACATTGAAAGAACTCAGTGCCACTGTTTGATCTCTGGGTTGAGGCCATCCACAAAAAAGGAAGAGCTCCCGCGGCATTTTCACCCTTACACAAGAGTCGGCTTTCATGATCCTGCTGCTGAATAGAAAAAGGTCACTGTGTCTTTCACGAAAGTCTCCTGTTCCCAGCCGGAAAAACTGCCCAGCCAACAGGCATTACGAGGTAGTCCCGTCTGTGGCTGCACCCAAGAACAGCTGGACGGGGCCGGTTGGCCAGTCAGTTAGAGGAGCTGTTTGAGGGAGCTTTGCAGATGCCACTGCCCACGCAGGCCTACTCTGCCCACCAACACCAGGCTTGTGGCCTCATGCCAGCTGGGCACTACCTCCAGACCCGCACATGCACACCCTTACAGCTTCTCTTCCCTTTTTACTGTTCTCCCTCTTTAAACCTTTTCCTTCTCCACTTTTACAAATAATATTTTCCAAATAACATAAGACCTGGGCCAGGGGTAGCTCAGTGGTTAAGGCATTGGACTATGGTTCGGAAGATCCCAGGTTCAAATTCCACAACCACCAAGTTGCCACTGTTGGGCCCTTGAGCAAGGCCCTTAACCCTCAACTGCTCAGATGTGTAATGAGATAAGAAATGTAAGTCGCTCTGGATAAGAGCGTCTGCCAAATGTAAATGTAAGACCTTGTGTTCGTGTGTCTGTGATCCCACCTGTGCGTTAAACCCTTAAAAAAGCAATCCTTTCACAATCAATTGGCATTTTAAATGATTCATTGCACATGTTTCACTTTGTTTTTCATGATAAATATCTTAAGCTAACCTTTAAAAGTCTGGTAGCTGGTGACAGAACCCCTGGGTAAAGAGTCCACATTGATCTTTCTTAATAATGGAGAGGATCTTTAAAAAGTTGGCTTTCAGATTGTCCACTCATCCCACACCTGCAAAGGTTAACGCACTAGGACCATAGGAAGACAGTAAAGTGGAAACCTTGCATTTTGTAAAGCTGCCATTGTTAAAAAGCGCTACACAAATGAAATTGAATTGAAAATTAAATAAAATTGTTACGTGTGATCTCATCTGGACTTTTCTCACCTAGACTGGTTCTGTGGCAAGTCTGATTCAACCGCTAATTGGACAACAGCTCTGGTCACCACTGAACCGATACCATTTGAGGCTTTCTAAAAGATGGACCAGTGAATGGGTTACAGTGTCTTATGGAAATGATTCATATTTTGTGGGGTGGAACTGGCAACCAGGAACCAAGGAGACAGAGGAGACAGCATAGGTGATCCTATGTACGTGTATACAGTACTGTACAGTAGCATCTCCTATTCTGATAGAACGTGTGGTTCTAGAATCAGACTATTGGGGGCATCATAGAACCCACCATTTAAAAAATATATATATATTATGGTCAACATAAAAAAACAAAACATACGTGTATACATGTGCTGTTAAGATCAGATCAGAAATCTACTTGATTTTATTTATTAAATCCGCACAACGGCCTCTCCTGATCCGTACAGAGCGGCTCTCCTACTCTTACACTCCTCTGTCTGACTCGTATCTACTCTGTTCATCTGAAACACCTTTGAGAAGCAGTTACACACTCTGCTTTCACAACACACACCCCTACATTGTTGCAAATTTATGTACAAACAGTGAAACCTGCTATGAAATGGAAATCTCTGGCGAAGCAACAGATTCTTGGTTGCTGTTCAAAACAAACAAGATACTTATACCTTAGGCTTTATTTTCTTTCATTTTATTCTGAGTGGTATGATTTTTTTTTCTTCTTTCTTTTCCCTTATGCTGCTTTTGCTTAAAAAAAAAAAAAAAATTAGTTGAGAGCCAAATCATTATGCCAGAAGTGGAGTCAATTGATTGGCTTGTTGTAATTTGGCTCCCTTATTGGTTTCTCCAGCAGCACAGGGTCACTTCTGACCTCCATTAACTTTAATAAGAGTTCTGTCACTCCACTCTTCCTCTGACTAACCTTGGCTTCAACCTGAGTCCGTTACCTTGATGATCATTATTCTTCAGTAATCATCATAATTACTGATCACAAAGGGCGACCCTGGAGCATTTTATTGCGTTTAAGAAACAGCAAGTATTACAATTGTTATTAATGTAGGAACTACAGTATAAAGTGTTACAAAGACTTCCTTTATTTAAACCTTTATAAAAGTGCATTATGAAATCTAGGGGTGTAGAAGGTACGGAGCGATAAAGCCAAGCTCGGAGGCATTATAAATAGCAGGGTTGTGAAAGAGTGAAAGTGGACCAGAAAATAAAATCGTTCACTCCAAGGTGACTCACAATGGTGTCTGGGAAGAAGGTTAGGCTGGGGCTATTTTTTTCTCCCCTTTTTGATAGAAAGTGTGTCAGAATTTAAGGTGAATTGTTATCTTTTAGCCTTTAGCACCAAAACAAAAACCTTTTAAAAGTTCTCTCGAGTGGGTTTTTCGGGGTAATCTCACCCTGTCGAACATCCTTCAACAGCATCTGCAGATTCTCCTGAGCACAACATGCATAAACGCTTCCATTTATAGTTTGTAGAAAATTGACAACATGTTCTTTCTATGTTTTTCTCACATCTCGTATCCTCTGGAGGCAGGGATGATCTCGGGAGCCGGCGCTGGTGTGAAATTTTACTTGAAGCTTGTATAGTGTCGTGGGAGAACAAGCACCATGTGAGGGAAAACATAATTAAGGCCTGACACAGCGAGCTCTGTTGAAGAAGTCATTCACTTCGACGGGAATAACAACACGGACGATTCAGCTGGAAGACTTCATCATGGTGCACTCGTGTCATGTCACACTTTGTTTTTCTCTGTATAAAAGCACCTTGAGACGTACTTAACAAGACATTAGCTTGAAGACTAAACAAGGTGGGCGCAACCAAAAAGAGCAAACAGTAATCGTATCTTCAAGCAGCACCTGGATTTGCAAAAGATATTAAAATATCATTAAACAAACATTTTCTAAGAATTAAAGCACTTGTGCCGTGGTCGAGGACGAAAATAATCAGTGATTAAAAGTGAAGATCTTGTTACTGAAATATGATTTGCCTCTCTATTAGGGCTGCGTGATTAATTCTATAAAATCAAAATTGTGATTTAGACCTGTGACCAGTTTATTAGGGGTAATAAGGTACAGGTAGTCACTTTAATAATAAATATAAATAAATTCATAATAAAGAGTATTTCATGACACTACACAATCATTGCCCAGTCATTGCAGACTTTGGGATATATATTTTTTATTACATACTCTACTCTGCATACATGTCTACACATTCACATTATACTGTATATTTTTTTGCTTTTTCATCTATTTATACCTACAGTATATTCATTATTCTTGTGGCATTCGTTAAAGACAGCAAAGGACAAAATTTCATTTTATGGGGAAAACATGTTTCTTTACTGTTACATATGACAATAAACTTGACACCAACTTTACGGCATTTGGCAGACGCCCTTATCCAGAGAGACCTATGTTTTATTTCATTATACATGAAATAAGGGGCCTAACACCTTAACCACAAAGCTAGCCCTGCTGCCAATTAACTGAACAATTGTTGCATTGATTTATCATCTTAAAATAATTGTAAAAATAATAATAATACTTAAATTATTCAGTATTGGTTCACAACCACTGGATCTGGGAGATTTTATTATTTGGGTGATGATTTCTGACTGCAGTACACCTTTCAGTCACCCAGGGGAGCTAGTTAGTTTTTTACAACGTAAACCCGAATAAGTTGGCAAAACTAAGAAAAATTGAGGTAATCAGTTACATAAGTAATGATGTTTCCAGGAACTATGAGTTTTTGAGTTTGTTGTACTTATTCATGACACAACCCCTTCCATTTTATCTGGGCTTGGGACAGGCGCTCCATCCAGTTGTTGGGAATTAACATTGATCAATAACATTGATTTGTGCACATATAATCTTTTCGCGTGATTTATAAAAAAATGCCTATTGCTGATTCAAATACAAAAAAAAAAAGTTTATTTGTCATGTACACTACCATGCCCACTATGATATGCAGTGAAACGCTTATGCGATTGTTGGTGAGATAGAATAAGAAGATATAAAGATTTTTCTGCAATAAAAGAAAAATTGCACTAAGGAAAAAAATGAAACGAATTAACAGATTTACAAGTTACAATAAAATAAATTAAAAATAGAAATCTATAAAATGCATAATTGTGATTTTTTTTTTTTTTTTCAAAAAGTGGGACTCTAAAAAATATATAACGACATAAAATCCTGACTATGTGTAAATCACCTGTAATAAATTAGAGCCTTTTGTGATTAATCAACTGCACAGGTTCATGTTACTATTAAGATTTTTATGCGATTCATTATGCAGCACTACGTTCTTTGTATTTTCCACAGTTTCTTCACCTGTTCATTACTAAGCTTATATTGTGTTGTGATTGCCGCAGGAGATCCTTTGAATGACCTGCTGATATAGAAATGAGAACGAACTAAAGCAAGTGCTCTGGTGCTTTACTTAGAGAAAATGACTCGGTGTCTTCTGCCCAATCAGGGCCGAGAATTCAACAGTGCTGTGGGAGAAAATTCTATATCTTACAAACTGTAATAGGTGTTATTCTTTCCCATGAATGCGTCAAGCCAGACAGGACTGTGTTTTTCTTCTTGGTTGTTCTTTTGTTTCCTTATCATCATATTTGTAGATCCCGACCTGTTTGAATTACTGAAATGGACTGCTGTTTCAAATAAAGTCTGACATCTGGTTCATGATGCCTGCTCCATCAGCGAGACTTAAGCAGTCAGGCTTGACAGGAGAAGTGCTTAAATGACTCCGAGATGAAATCCATTCAGAAAGCACGTGGTTCCTTTGTACAGCTCTTTTCTCTGTAGTGCATCTCTATTAAAGCTCATAACAGGTTATTATTATTGATTTCACTCAGCTAAGTGGACTTGGTAAATTATTTCATGCTCAGCAGGGCAGAAGCAAAGTTTTCTGAAGAACATTGATCATCACAGAAGTGCTAATGTCACACTGTGATGTGTTTTGTGGCGAGCGAGTCCTGCTGCCGGGGGTGTTTATGGATTTAAAGGATTTTGTTCCTCCACTTTCTCACTTCAGGCTGTTTGTGGTTCGGTTCGGTTTTTGTCTGAGATGCTGCTGTAGATTTACAATGTCTCGGTTATATGCTGTTAATTGATCAATGCAGCTGGAAACAGAAAAAAGAAAAACCTTTCTATAAAACACATGCCGTGTCAGAATCCGTTCCTTATTTTCTATATAAATCACTTGATCCACCTCTGTTTACTGGTTTACTGTGGAATCCTTTATAATGATGATGATGATGATGATGATCATGGTGGTGGTGGAAATGATGACGATGATGATGATGGTAGACATTCTGCTACTGCTTATGATGATGATGATACTGGTGATAGACGATATGGTGATGGTGGTTGAGATAATGATTATGATTGTAATACTGCTGCTCTTGCTGATGATGATGGATGTGGTGGTAAAGATGGCAGTGGTGGTAGAGATAATTATGCTGGTGATGATGATGGTTGTGGTAGGCATGGTGGTGGTGCTTCTGTGGCTGGTGTTAGAGATGGTGGTAGTAGAGATTGTGATGGTTGTGGTGGTGGTAGACGAGGTGGTGGTGCTAGAAATAGTAGTAGTAGAGATTGTGGTGGTGATGGTGGTGAAGATCGTGATTCTATTGGTTTTACCGGTTGTGATGGTGGTGGTAATAATGGTCATGATGGTAATAGTGGTGGTGGTAGAGATAGTAATGGTGTTGGTAGAGATGGTGATGGTGGTGGTGTGGTAGAGATGATCATGGTGATGGTAAAAATGGTCATGGTGATGGTGGTAGAGATGGTGATGGTATTGGTAAAGATGGTGATGGTGGTGTGGTAGAGATGATCATGGTAATGGTAAAGATGGTCATGGTGATGGTATAGATGGTGGTGGTGGTAGAGATGGTGATGGTGATAAAAGAGATGGTGATGGCGGTCATGGTAGAGATAGTGATGGTGGTGGTAGAGATGGTGACGTTGGTGGTAGAGATGGTGATGGTGGTGGTAAAGATGGTAATAATGGTGGTTGAGATGATGATGATGATGATGATGACAATCATACTAGTGATGATAATTATTACAATGGTGATGACAATAATAATTATGATGCACCAATGCCATCCTGGTCTGATGGTAACTCCTGGAAAGGATGTTGCTTCAGGGCTTTCTCTCTGTCCCTCTCCCTTTCTTTTCTTTGTCTCTTTTCTCTCACTAATGAGTGTAAGGTTTGTGTCAGTAAGCATGACCAGTTGTTATCTCAGTGTTTAATGATGTCTGTGGAGTTTAATTACTCAGGAACAAGGTCACTAACATCAGGTCAGCTTTTAAGCTCTGTAATGAATCCGCTGATCTGCTGCATTCAGCTCACTTTAGTCTTTCTCTCTCTCTCCCTCTCTCTCTCTTTCATTCTGCAATGAGTGTGTGTGAGGTTTGTGTCAGTAAACATGACCCGTTGTTATCTCAAAGTTTAATGATGTCTGGTGGTTTATTATAACAGGAACAAGGTCACGAACACCATCTCTGCTTTAAAACTCTAATGAAGCTGCTGATCTTCTGTTTGATAATGGAGGTTATAACACTTAACACGTCACCTATATAAGACACTGGACTTAACTTTCAGTACTATTTTACCTCTACTTCCCCACTCTGTCACACCGGGCCACATTCCCACTTTTTAGGCTTATGTAATGACCATGGGAGGTCCATGCCATGTTTGTAGAAGACCAAAGTAAGGTATGTTCTTCTGGGCCTTACCACGCTTGAATGTAGCAGGTTATCACCGCGTCCATGCCACATGCAGCGAGAATTTAGTATAGATACCAGATCCAATTCCTCATACCATGACTTTGCGATTAAAAGCACTGCATTTGTCATTTATACTAACCCGAGGACATTTGTGACAACATGATATAGATGCAGCGAGAACCTGATGTGGCTAGGAAGTGGTATCCATCCATCATCATTCTGTAGACCAACTAGGGACCGTAGAGCCTAATGGTCAACATTGTATTTATTCTTATTTTTAGGACTGTGGTTGGACCTCTGGTCAACATTTACACATGCATTCACACACTACGGGCAATTTAGGAATGCCAGTAAGCCTAATCTGCATGTCTTTGGACTGCTGGAGGAAGCTGGAGCAGCTGGAGGAAACCCACCAAGCATGGGGAGTTGCAACATGCAAACTTCATACACACAGACCTTGTGGTTGGAATCAAACCTGAACTCTGGAGGTGCACAGGGGCAGTGCCAACCACTACGCCAGGAAGTAGTATGAACTTGATAAATGCATATTTTTTTTTCCATTTTGGCCCCATTTTCCCACTGCTTTTTCAGTATTTTTAGGACGTAGTGGAAACTTGGTCTTCATCAGAGTGTGACGGGGCCCTTATTAAATACATTGAGTTTCTGCTAGGTGCCAAACAAATGGATAAAATCTCATCAGCTGCGACCTCCAAGGAATCACTTTGAACGAACATCACATAGTCTACTGAAGTGCTAAAGCTATTAAGATTTTTATGACAGTTTTCCCAAGGGTTACTCAAGGGGAAGGGCATGGTGTGGTCGTGGCTGGTAGAACACAGACACTTTCTTGTTTTGCAGATGTTCCACAACTTTAGATGTAACTATAAGTTGATAAAATATATTACATGTTGCTTGTTAATGAGTAAAAATAAATGAATCTTGGTAAATGTCTGTAGCAGTCCGTAAGAGGAGTAAAACATTCCAAAGCATGCTGTTTTTAGAAAATCATAAACTTGGAGGTGGTAATGGTAATACTGTTTCATCACACCACCTTGTCACTGATTATTTTCCTATAACATGATATGTGTCTCCTATTCCTTACTCAGTGCACATTAATGCTTTCATCTCTCTCTCTCTCTGTAGGAGTTGGTGGGCAGTAACTCTTCACAGAGGAACTGGAAAGGAATATTAATCGCTCTGCTGGTTATTCTGATCATCTGCTCTCTCATCGTCACCTCTGTCGTCCTCCTCACACCAGGTAGCTATCATTTCGAGCATTCAATTTCTTTCTATTTATCTTTTTCTTTATCTAATCAGCTAGTATTAATGATTTGATTGTGTCTAACTAACATTAGAAATCCTTGCATTTCAATTAGCGTCTGTTTTCCAGGTATGATTAGAAGAATTAGACTTTATATTTTCAAGCATGCAAGCATGACTGTGAGGGTTTGAACAGTGGTGTGCTCAGGCACGTATGTCCAGGATGTCCAGGAGTCTTCAGTTCCAGTTCATCCCAAAGGTGTTCAATGGGGTTGCGTTCAGTCAGGACATTTTTTATAATAAAAGGCTATAATTCTTTAACAAATAAAACAATATTTATGGTAAAAGTTCAATATTAAAGCTGAAAGTCTACACAAATTTATGCCTGATCAAGTCACCAGAAAAGTGAGGCGTGTAACATGTCATCACTCTGAGAAACTGTATGTTTCTCTTTCTTTGTCACTACACATCATAATCATGGTGGAAGCTTATCTTCCTGGCTGTAGTGTTGGACGTTAATGTCACTTTCATTTTGAAATTGCTCATTACGTCTATACAGCGATCACCCATCAGACATACAGAGACGCCTCCCCACTTTCCCTAACAGCGCTCTCTTATTTCCAGGCGATATTTCGGGATTAGAGCCTGAGACATGTTGTCAGTTCAAGTTTTCACCTGCTCTGAGATGTTTAACATGTTCCAGATGCCCACTTTAAGAATCATTTGGAGTGGAGTGTTCACGAGTTTTCTGAGCAGAATGTTAGAATATTTGTGCAAAAGAAGGTTCACCGAAACACATATAT
The DNA here is from genome assembly GCF_024256425.1 of Clarias gariepinus. Lineage (NCBI taxonomy): Eukaryota > Metazoa > Chordata > Actinopteri > Siluriformes > Clariidae > Clarias > Clarias gariepinus. The sequence continues at coordinate 38,248,200 of NC_071103.1, forward strand.
AAAGATAAGAATAAATACTTAATACAAATCTTTGACCTTAAATTTTTTTGACTTTTTTAATGTAAAAGAATGACATTTGATGTTGTTTGCTGGAAAAATATTGTTTTATCAAAAAAATCCCACATATTATGATAAAAATATAATATATATATATATATATATACAGTGGAACCTCGGATTACGAGTAACGCGGTTTACGAGTGTTCCTCAAGATGAGCAAAGATTTTTTATAATTTTTGACTTAAAAAACGAGTGTTGTTGTGGTTTTACGAGCTCCAAATATCATGTATAAGGCATGCGCTTCTTGTTTTGACACCGAGCGTCGCGTCATCACAACTGAGCCAACGGTTTTTTTCTCTCTTGCGCTGCGGGTATTCATCTCCCCTGCTGGGTCTTAGTGCTCGTCTCTTACTGGTATAATCAATCCGTGTGTGTGTGTGTGTGTTATGTGTGTGTGTTTTTTTTCTCTTGCGCTGCAGTGTGTGTCTGTTATGTGTGTGCACGCGTAATTTGACACCGCGCAGGTTTGCACACACACTCTCTCTCTCGACGTTAGTGTGTGTGTTATGTGTGTGCGCGCGCGTCATTTGACACGTCTCTCTCTCTCTCGCCTTAACTGTGTGTGTGTGTGTGTGTGTGTGTGTGTGTGTATGTGAAACAGAGAGGGGGTGCTTCACTCACACACAACGGGGACGGTGTCAAATTATGCTTGCGCACACACATAACACACACTCAGCAGCGCAGGAGAGAGAAAAACACACACACAGCGCCTGTGCGCATAAATGGAAACACTTATCTGTCAGGATTTTCATTTTTACTTTTTTTTAAGGTAACGTGCAGGTTAATTTGTTTTATTTTTAATTTATATTTTGTGTTAATTATTTTGATGTATTTATTTTTTGGGGCTGTGGAACAAATAATTTTAATTTCCAATATTTCTTATGGGAAAATGTGCTTTGATTTACGAGTGTTTTAGTTTACGAGCCCACTTCCGGAACAAACGTAATTCGAGGTTCCACTATATATATATAAATTTATATACGGTGGGTACGGAAAATATTCAGACCCCCTTAAATTTTTCGATCTTTGTTATATTGCAGTCATTTGCTAAAATTATTTAACTCATTTTTTTCCCTCATTAATGTACACACAGCACGCCATATTGACAGAAAAACACAGAATTGTTGACATTTTTGCAGATTTATTGAAAAAGAAAAACTGAAATATCACATAGTCCTAAGTATTCTGACCCTTAGCTCAGTATTTAGTAGAAGCACCCAACATGGCTGTATTTGAGAGTATTTGTATTGGATAGATGCAACAAGTTTTTCACACCTGCATTTTGGGATCCTCTGCCATTCCTCCTTGCGGATCCTTTCCAGTTCTCTCAGGTTTGATGGTAAATGTTGATGGACAGCCATTTTTAGGTCTCTCCAGAGATGCTCAAATGCGTTTAAGTCAGGGCTCTGGCTGGGCCATTCAAGAACAGTCACAGAGTTGTTGTGAAGCCACTCCTTCATTATTTCAGCTGTGTGCTTAGGGTCATTGTCTTGTTGGAAGGGAAACCTTCGACCCAGTCTGAGGTCCTGAGCACCCTGAAGAAGGCTTCCGTCCAGGATATCCCTGTACTTGGCTGCATTCATCTTTCCCTCGATTGCAACCAGTCGTCCGGTCCCTGCAGCTAAAAAACACGCCCATAGTATGATGCTGCCACCACCATGCTTCACTGTTGGGACTGTAGAGCCTGGTTTTCTCCACACAATTCCCTTAGATTTAGGGCCAAACAGTTCTATCTTGGTCTCATCAGACCAGACAATCTTATTTATCCACATCTTGGAGTCCTTTAGGTGTTTTTTAATGTGTCTTGCACAGAGGAGAGGCTTCCATCGGGCCACTCTGCCATTAAGCCCCGACTGGTGGAGGGCTGCAGTAATGGTTAACTTTTTACAACTTTCTTCCATCACCCGCCTGCATCTCTGGAGTTCAGCCACAGTGATCTTTGGGTTCTTCTTTACATTTCTCACCAAGGCTCTTCTCCCCCGATAGCTCAGTTTGGCCGGACGGCCAGCTCTAGGAAGGGTTCTGGTCATCCCAAATGTCTTCCAAGGATTTAAGGATTATGGATGCTACTGTGCTTTTAGGAACCTTAAGTGCAGTAGATTTTTTTTTGTAACCTTGGCCAGATCTGTGCCTTGCCACAATTCTGTCTCTGAGCTCTGCAGGCAGTTTCTTTGACCTCATGATTCTTATTTGCTCTGACATGCATTCTGAGCTGTAAGGTTTTATATGGACTCAAATGAAGGTGTAGAACCATCTCATGGATGATCAGAAGACATGGAGTTAAATATCTATTATATATATGTGTCACAGCAATGGGTCTGAATACTTAGGCCCATGTAATATTTCAGTTTTTCTTATTTAATAAATCTGCAAAAATGTTAACAATTCTGTGTTTTTCTGTCAATATGGGGTGCTGTGTGTACATTAATGAGCAAATGGCTGCAATATACTGTAACAAAGAGTGAAAAATGTAAGGGGGTCTGAAAACTTTCCATACTCACGGCATATACAGTAATTATTATTGTATTTTTAGCAATTCCTAAAAGGGACCAAATGTAATAAATAAAGCTCATATAGAAAAGGAAAAAAATAATTTAGAGGAAATTATAAAGAAATCTGACACCAATAATGACGTCATAATATATTTATATATTAAGAAACAAGTTTTTTTAGATGTACTGTATAACTATGGTGTAATTTCGAAGTAGGCGGAGCTTAAATTGATATTCAAAGTACTAAGTTTCAGATTATACTTATGAATAAATAAAAACAAAAATGAAATAATTATTTTTTTTCCTAGTTAAAATTTGACATTTAATATTATTACAGGTTTAAAAGAAGACTGGAACCCCATAACCTAAACTTAAAATGTATATTGAAATGTGACCTTTAACCTGTGGTGCCATGTCCTAATTTTTAAATATTAATTACTAATTACATCCTCACATCAAAACTTCACAATTAAATGTAAAAAAAAAACAAAAAAAAACTGGTGTTTTATCTTTCTCAGCTCACACACCGTTTATTAGCTAGTGAAATAATGAGGCACTCTCAGGAACACAATGTCTCCGCGTGCTCCTTTTGGTTTTGTGACAGAATGAGAGCTCGATCTAAACGGCACACGAACCACCAGCACACACTCTGACACCACGTCTCTGTAGCTCTGCCCCAAATAGCACACTTCATCTCGTTTTAGTGCAGTCACGTGTTTATATATGTGTTTCCACAAGTAGTCGTCTTCGCCCATAGTTAACTCGTATTACCTGAAGACAAAATATCTTATTTACACCTGTTTTGTGGCTGTCAGTCTTCAGCATTTAAATTTGTTAAAGCACGATTTAACAATTTGCAGATTTCCAAATACATTTAATGATTTTTTTTTAACTTATCCTACTAGGTTTAAATATTATAATTTTATTATGGCACTTATATACAGTGGTTTATTTTCATTACTGTACCAATATTATTGTAAAGTGATGTGAATTTGTTGCCTCACCTTTCCATTGCACAGCTAAACACAGTTACACATACGTATCCAGTCTAATCAGTAGTGTACTGCAAGAAAGGGTTCAATCAATTTCAGGATGTTAATAATATTAGATTGTGTTATTTTTATTAATTTTAAAAACAAAAGCATCAAAGAATGACTCAAACAACCACAACTTTATCTATCAGAAACACAATTTCTAGTTGTAGTTCCTCTTTAGGGTATACTCTCAATGACATCTGAATCAATGCGCAATAAATGTTCAATATAATAAACCGGTGTATCATATTCTCAGCAGAAACACAAGACTATACAGTATATTTCGGTGTTGCAGGGTAAAGTTGAGAGGATATCAGACAGAATGCATGTTATAAGCTACTGTCTAGTGAATTTTTAGAGTAACCCTGTAATAGGCAGGTGAGAATCGACAACATGCGGTCATCCAGGGTACAGTCTAATTTTAAATTATCAAAATCACCAGGTCACTTACATCTCAATCAGAAAAGGCGAACATTTTATTCATTTCCTCAGACTTGTGTTTCAGTACATTATAGACACCACTTACTCTTAAAAGCTATTCCCGCCACAATCGACCCCTGTTAGTGATTGTTGCGGTTCTCATTTTGACCACTAGGTGCAATAAGAATCAGGTAACATAAAATAGGTCAGCATGATGTGTGTGTGTGTGGGGGGGGGGGGGGGGGTTTGGGGTGATATACAATGGTGCCTCGGCACTCGAACGTCCCACCTCACAAATTTTCGCCCTTAAGAACTAAAATTTATAGAGCATAGCATACAGTAGCATAAAAGCATAGATTTTCGGCATACCAGAAAATGAACCAAGCCAAACCAAAGGTTTGTACGTCTGTGAGCCGTTCTAAACTAGGTTGACTCAGTGAAAAGCAAAGCCAAGTGAGTTTACATTTTTTTTAGTGGGGTTTTTGCATTTTGTGCAAGATTTAGTCAAGACATAGCACGTAGCAAGGTAACAAGAAGAAAAGGGAGCCAAAAAAAGCAGCCGGTGCCAAGAAGAATCATAAGGTTAAGTGAGGTTTAATGTCTATTTATTTCATATTTAGTCTTTTCTAAACATTTTAATTGTTTTAAATTTATAAAAATGGTGATTATAGTTTTGGAAATTGGGGAAATATTTTGGGTGATTCGGGATTATCTGCACATTACTTTTTTTGGGAAAATGTGTTTTGCAATAAATGCGAAATTTACGAAATAAGACATAATTTGCATTTTAATATAATTTGAAATACTGTGCATGAAGATTTCATGTAGATTATAGTTTGTTGTAAGCCTTGTATACAATAAATGCTGGTGCATGTCATTTCCCACAAATGATAAATGATTCTTCTTTTTTTCTACTATGTGTCTACCAGGTGAAGGGGACAATCTGGCCCTTAAGGAGAAAGTGACAGTAGAGGACATTTTCAGGAAGGACTTTAGAGTTCATGACCCAGAAGCTAAATGGATCAGCGGTGAGCCGGCATCTTTCTTTAACACTCAAAGAAGTCAGCTGTGTAGACAATCATGGAGAACAGTGGGCTGGAGATATAGAGACATCTTCAGCAGCATGTGGCTCTAAACAGAACCAGGGTGTCGGGTGGATAAGGCAGTTTTGGAGTTATTTTATGAGGCATGGTGAGAGATTCTAAAACTCCTGAAGATTTCCTGGAACTCCTGGGCATGGGATAAATGCTAGATGATGCACAAGATGTTTTAGAATTTATGTTTTTAAAAATTTCCAATGTTTTACTTAGCAAAACATTCTTTTCTTTATGATCCATGATTTCTATGATGTCTACACACATTCTACAACATTGTGGTTGCGTTTTCCCATCACCATAGTATTTCAGAACAACAAATGAATAACGTCTCGGGTTACTTTGCTGTAACCCTGTTCCCTGAAAAAGCGGGAATGAGATGCTGCATGAAAATGCTATAAGAACGTTCTTCGCGCGACCGGTTGTTGAAGCATAAGTGTCAAACACGCCAAAATTTTATATCACCTCGGTCAGGTGATGTTTGATTAGGTCCACCTGGAGGTTATAAATAGGCATAAACCGGAAACGTCCTCAGGTCAATTTTTGTCCAGTCACGCATACAGTGCGGCATTGGAGCGTAGCATCTCGTTCCCGCTTTTCCAGGGAACAGGGTTACAGCAAAGTAACCCGAGACGTTCCCTTTGAAAAGCTACACTCGATGCTGCGTGAAAACATTATGGCAACAAGAATACCAACACCGCTGCACTATGGACCCCCAGGGTTGTGTAGTGTGCGCACAATAGCCAAGGAGGTTTCAGACATAACTGTGGGATGCTGAGTAGCATGGACATCCAAACTATAAAATCTGACAAATGTGTGCGGAGAGGACCAACCTGCCACATCACACACTTGCTGCAAGGAGACACCTCTTGCCAGTGCAATCCCCCTGGTCGAATGAGCCCTGAATCCTAGAGGCGAAGTGTGACCACGCGCCTCGTGGGCTAGGGCAGTGGCATCTCTCACCCAATGTGGCAATGTTTGTCTAGTGGCGGCCGCCCTTCGGCTGCAGCCCCCATAACATATAAGAACCTGCTCTGATTTGAGCCACTGTCTAGTGCGGTGGATGTACTGTAAATCTGAAGAGCACGAACTGGACAAGGTAAGTGAAGTCTTTTCTGCTCCGGAACTGTAAATGGCAGAGGACAGAGGCTTCGAGAACAACTGTGTGCATAGTCGAGAATGGAACCTTTGGAAGCCCAGAAGCAAAGTCTAAGCAAGATGGGGAGGCTGACCAAGCCTGCAAATCTCCAATTCTCTTCAGAGGAGTAATGGCCATGAGAAAAACCATCTTAAGGGTCAGAAGCCTGACAGGCGCTGATTTTAGTGGTTCAAAGAAGGTGTCAGGTCCCAACCATTTAATTCCACAAATAAAGCGGGCAACTAAAGGGTGCTTTCCACAGAAACGCCATCAGTCAGAACATGACAAGCCGAAATAGTGATCACGTATGTTTTCAAAATACTAGGGCATAAGCCCAGGTCAATTTTCTTGTAGAAACTCCAGCACTGAAACAATTTGGCAGTGGACTGGGTCTACATGTTTTACTATGCACTAATTTTCAATATACTCTATTTAAGGGCATAGGTTCTTCTAGTGAAGGGAGTCCTAGCACTTAGTATAGTTTTTATTACACTGGCTGGAAGACCAGCCTCTCTTCACTGGTCCCCCTCTGGTGCCAGACGTAATGGTAGAAGAGCTCGGGCTGATGATGTAATGTCAGACAGAAGACAGAAGCTCTCTCCTCACAGGAGAGATATTAGATCTGAATACCACACACTGTTCAGCCAATGGGGCCCTATCAATACGAGGCTCAAGCCTTGTTGATGGACCTTCGCCAGGACTCCTGAGAGCAAAGCTATGGAAGGAAATGCATACGACGGAGTCTGGGCCACGTATGGGCCATCGCCTGACTACTTCGGGGTGGGGTTTTCAAACCCCCTGTGTCACAGCTTGCCTGGACAGCAAGTCTGCTCCCATATTTATATGCCCTGGAATGTAAATCGTCCTGAGGGACAGGAACTTGTCCTGTGCCCCAACCCAGAATCTGGTGCGTTAGCTTTTCCCAGCGGCGCGAGCACAGTCTGCCCAGGCGATTATTTATGAGACTACCAAGTGTTGTCCACCCGCACTAGGACATGGTAGCCTCTCAGCTGCTGGAAGGAGTATTTCAGGGCCAGAAATAGAGTCATCGTTTTCGAGACAATTATTGTGCCATGCGAGAAGCTGACCTCTCCAGATCCCTTGGGCTAGACGGCCATTTAAAACCATGGACGACAACACGGACCAGGCATGTTACCACCTCTAATAATTCCTGATACTCTCGCTCATTGCTAGAGAACCGCTCTGAAGTGAAAGTTTTCATCTCCGCGAAAGCGAGAGAAAGTTTCTTCTGCCCCTTCACAAGTGGACAGTAAAAGCTCATGATCCGGCGAGAGAAAAGGAAGATTCCGTCTCACGCTTTCACCAGATTTGCACGCGAGAAATTGCACCGCAGCTCACAGTTTCGTTTTAAAGACGTGCGTGAGGGACTTTAATAGGGAGGAGATCGCAATGCTCAGATGCTCCCTCAAGCCTGAGGATAGCGTGCTCTTTCACCAAACACTGAAGATATCTTTTACCTGAAGGGACAGCTCTCCTGTCTAACTGCCATCTTTCTGGTGAGTAATAAGATACTTTCTATTTTCGCTTTCTGTTTGCTTGAAAAAGTGCTTGCAGACACGCACACACACAGTGCAGTCCTTGAAGACAAAAAGACCTGAGGACGTTTCCGGTTCATGCCTATTTATAACCTCCAGGTGAACCTAATCAAATGACGTCACCTGACCGAGGTTATATATTCAGCAAAAAAAGAAAAAGTCCTCTGACTTGTTTTTACTTTTAGTAAACGTAATGTGTAAATATTTGTATGAACACCAAATGAGTCAACACCATAAGACATAAACTAAAAATGTCTCACAATGTGTCCCTGAATGAAGGGAGGCTCAAAATCAAAAGTACCAGTCAGTATCTGGTGGCCACCAGCTGCTTGAAGTACTGCAGTGCATCTCCTCCTCATGGACTGCCTATTGCAGACAGTCTGAGCACTGATGGAGGGATTGTGTGTTCCTGGTGTGACTCGGGCAGTTGTTGTGGCCATCCTGTACCTGTCACGCAGGTGTGATATTCGGATGTACCGATCCTGTGCAGGTGTTGTTACACGTGGTCTTCCACCGCGAGGATGATCAGCTGTCCTTCCTGTCTCCCTGTAGCGCCGTCTTAGGCGTGTCAGGGTGCGGACATGGCGATTTATCGCCCTAGCCACATCAGCAGTCCTCATGCCTCCCTGCAGCATGCCTAATGCACGTTCACGCAGATGAGCTGGGACCCTGGGCATCTTTCTTTGGGTGTTTTTCACAGTCGGTAGACAAGTCTCTTTAGTGTCCTGCGTTTTTAGAACTGTGACCCTAAATGCCTACTTTCTGTAAGGTGTTAAGGGCTAAACGACCATTCCACAGGTGCATGTTAATAAATTGATTATGGTTAATTGAACATGCATGAAAAACATTGTTCAAACCCTTTACAATGAAGATCTGTAAAGTTTTTTGGATTTTTCTAACATGATTGTTGAAATACACAGTCCTGAAAAAGGGGTGTTTCTTTTTTTGCTGAGTGTATATGCCAAACTTTTCGACGTGTTTGACACACCTGCTTCAACAACCGGTTGCGCAAAGAGCATTCAGCATCGAGTGTAGCTTTTGAAAGGGAACTGTTTCTCTCCTCATGGCCTTATTTCGCTTTTTGGATTTAACTCCGTGTAGAGTGATACAAAACCAAAACCAACCAGCAACAAAGCAAACCTATGAATTTCACTTAGACTGACTTAGACTCTGGGGAAAAAAGGACTAATCTGAAGGATAGCACTTTCAGAAATTGGACAGAAGGTCAAAACCCATCTGTCTGTTGTGAGAATTTGTTCATCACCTGCTCTTTTTCTCTGTCAGTAATGGACATCGGTTCTCATTCCTCGCTCAACTGCTCCTCAGTGATTGCAAACAAATGACTCTGTAATCATCTCATTAGCGAAGATAAAGATCAGATTATCCGGCTCGGTTTGTAAATCAAACCACTACATCCCCGACTATACTCACAGAAGGAATTAAAAACTAGGGCCTTTTGCTATGACAAGAGAGCTTTTAAAAAAGCAACCACTCTCATCCTGCCTCATGCTGAAACACATTGATGTTTAACAGGAGTAAAAATATCAAACGTAAGTGATCCTTTAAAAAAAAGAGCAAAATGCAACATCATGTTAGCGTCAAATATAGTATAGAGGTGGTGGAGATGCTGCCGCAAACACTGGAAGTCCCAGAATGCCATGCAGCTAGAGGACACCAAGTTACAGCAGAGACTCGGTTTGACAGCATCAAAGTTGAAGCTGATCTAATTGAGCAGAGTGTACAGACGATTAAGCGAGAGAGAGACTAAAGCGTTACTCCATCAGCTCTCTCTTTAGATATAGATGAAGAGCGAGCTAAATCGCCATCAGCAGGTAGCTGAACAGCATTGTGGTTAATTTACGAAACTAATTAAAGCATCAGAGAAGAACTCAGTGATCAGAACACATCCTGGTGTGTAGGGATATTTATAATGTTCATGGTGTGGTAACCGATTAAATAATCACCCGCTCTCCCTGTAGATGAGGAGATTCTGTATCGCACACGTGAAGGTGACGTGATGAAGTTTAACGTGGAGATGAATGAGAGCACAGTGCTGGTGTCCAACAGGAAGTTTGTGAGTTTTTCTCTCATTTATTGTATAATCACATAAATACATATACACCATACTGCCAGGGCTAAATAACATCACTGTTTCAGAAGAATCTGCATCAAGCAATTCAGACTACTAAGAAGGTTGTTGAGATTACCTGGAAGGATATTGCCGAACCACCAACTTTAGGGAAAAAATGTGGTTGGAAAAACAGAAAAGATTGATGATCCTGAGAACTCACAAAATTGAGAGAGGCTAACCTGCATATACATGTTTCATGTGTGGAACCTGTATATGTCCATATACTGTCCATGTGTGGAATTTAATAACCTTGATTTTTGTATGCAGTGGGGGAGTTTAATACTCCTGATGATATGATGATTTTTTAATACTTTGTGTTACTGGGATTTAGTACCCTTGATCAGTAGAACAGGGTTTAATACTCTGTGTTGCTAGGAGAGGAGGATTAATACTCTTAGTCAGTAGGACAGGGTTTAATACTCTGCCACTGCGTGGTGTTTAATACACGTGACAGTAGTAATGCTGTCTTTTTGTTGGGGGGTAAATATCCTTGATCAGGAGTACAAAATTTTGTCTTCTCTGTCACTGGGTGGGGTTTAATACACTTGATCAGTAGGACAGGGTTTAATACTCTGCCACTGGGTGGGGTTTAATACACTTGATCAGTAGGACAGGGTTTAATACTCTGCCACTGGGTGGGGTTTAATACACTTGATCAGTAGGACAGGGTTTAATACTCTGCCACTGGGTGGGGTTTAATACACTTGATCAGTGGGACAGGGTTTTATACTGTCTGTTAATAGCTGGGGTTTAGTACCCTTGATAAGTAGGGTGGGGTTTAATACTACTTGGTACTGTGGGGTTTGATGCACTCAATCCATAGGACAATTATACTGTTTGTACAATTATACTTTAACAATCTTGGTTGAAGTGTACAGTAATGGTGTCCTAAATGAATTCTTAGCTAGTGTGAGAGGTTAAATACCTTCGAGTAGTAGACCAAGCTTGATGCCCTTGGTTAGTGGGCGGGGTTAAATAGAAAGCGTATATACGTACGCACACGTATATCCTCATTTCTTTTTTGTTCATTTCGCAGGAAATGTATAAGGCCATCAAGTATGAGCTTTCTGCAGACCTGAAACATGTTCTGCTGGCTTATAACATGGAACCGGTGAGAAACACACGCGCGCACACACACACACACAGCTGCATCCCATCTGTGTAGCAAAAGATGTGTTTACAGTTGAGCACATAAAGATCATCAGTAATATATAATTATTCTAATAATGCTATAATTTAATATCAGGCTTTTCTCTGTGTTTTATCCCACACTTTCTCTTTCTCTGCAGTTTTATCGTCACTCCTTCACTGCATACTACATCATCTGTAGCTTAGAGACTCCGTAAGTACATACACACACACACACACATGCACACACACACCACACGGACACTGTAGGTAAATTCGAGAAAGGATAAAGGACAACACAGTGATGTGAGCATGCATGTATTATTCACAGGGAAACGTGGATTCTGACTCCCCCAGAAGTGCGTAACGCTCCTCTGCAGTACGCAGGATGGGGACCACGAGGACAGCAGCTGGTATAGCATTTTCTATAATCCTTCCAATAATCCTTTGCTCCTACCATGGGCAGAGTCACACCTCTTTCCCTAGTGCTACACACACTCCCAGTTTATTTATAGTTCTGGTAAAACTTTTTTAATTTATTTTTTTTTACACTCACCTCATTGTGTAACTGTGTATGATAAAACTAATGCATATCCATAATCAGCAACCTTCAGCCAATCACAGTCTACCTCTCCGATCTACAGATCGTTCCTTTACTCTTTCATGTTTTTTAGATTTTTATATTTGAAAATAATATCTACTACCGCTCCACCATCGAAAGCCGAACCATTCGTCTGGTTTCCACCGGCAAAGAAGGCGTTATATTTAATGGCCTCAGTGATTGGCTGTATGAGGGTAAGACATGACTTACGCTAAGCATCGATGTACAGTACACACTTACGCTATCATACTGTATCAACATTTCCTTATAAAGGACTCGGTGATTCCCAGACTTCCATTTTTGGACGTAAGGTTTAACCCAAAGGGAAATCAGTGACTTGTATTTCCATCTATGGACTCACATAGATAAGGACTCATAAGCTAATTGATGACTTTCACATTATTAAATATAGTCTCAATAACCCCCATATTTCCATATTTGCGACATGTTCACTAGTAAACTTCTATATACAGTATAAAAATTTTGATGCACATGTCTCCATATATGGACTTAATAACATTTATATTTATATTAATATTTATTATTAATAGGGACTTGTTGACTACATAAATGGGGGCTCGGTGACTCCTACTGGACCTTTCCATATATTAGACACTATGATGCCCACATCATCATATACACTGCCTGGGCAAAAAAAATGCACCATTTCAGAAGGGTCAAATTATTGGCCTGAAGAAAATAACTAAGGATATTTGAAATTAGTGGATCTGGATTAAGACCTCTTCAACACATTGTTCTTCTAGGTTGTGATAGTGCTGAACCGTCAAGTTAGTAGAAGAAATGTGGTCAGGAAAAAAAAAATCATAAATGGACATCCTTTAAACACTCGGTGAAGTTGCATGATAAAAAAATCAACAGTCGAATAAAAGAGCTAATTTTATTTGTAAAAGTAAGAACATTTCCATATATACATAGTCCATGCATATATTGCAATATATAAATAAATATAAGCACTAGTTTCCTATATATTGAAATGTATTATTTAATATATTGCATTGTATTTTACAATATATTGCCATATATATTTTTTTTTTCATAAGCGCAAGGAAGAGGAATAATTTTGACACATGAATTGGACTCCAAATTGTGTGCAATCAAAGATAAAGGTGATTGAATAAAATGTTAAAGTGTGTGATTTTAGAATTTTAGTTTTTAGTTTTGGCCAGGCAGTGTGTATTTATGGACTTAATGAAATCCACATTTCCATAATTGGACCCACGTTGTATGAACTCATGCAGTGACCTATACAATTTTATATATGTATACAGTACAATAACCTATGGTTTTTTTTTCAATATTGGAATTAATAATGTCCACATTTACATATATGTCAATTAAATATTCATGTTACCATATATGGACTTTCATTTGGAAGTAAGAAAACTAAATGCTGTTTAGAAAAAAGGAAACAAAAATGCAAACCTGCAGGAAAACCAAAAACGACAAGTGCTTTTTTTTTTGTTTGGTTTTTATAATTATGATAATTTATCATGGAAAAGGTATAAAAAAAATAGAAAAAAACATCCATTATCTGATTTTAATTAAAATGTTTTTGTTGTGACTCAGTTGTCGTATGCCACATACCAGGTGTCCCTGAGAATTCAGTTCCCCACGAGCAGCTAGTATAAAGTTTATAAAGTTTATTGTTTCCTTTTCCTTTGTTAGTAGCTCATAATTAAATATGTATAACATGTATTGTAGTTAGAGGCTTTATTGCTTAATTGTTAGTCAGACTAAGATAGAATTATATATAATTCTAGCTTTCGCCCTTACTGGATTCAGTAAGTTTCATCCTTTCGCATTCGACCACAAACAGAACTGAAGTACCTGGGGTTTGTCAAAAGGAAGTTTACAGAATAATACAACTGAATCCACTTTAAAATAGAACAATGATTACAGTTATCTGTGTCTCTGAACTCAACACAGGTTGTATGATTTTCTGTTATTACAGTTAAGAAACAGGGGAAATGGAAAAAGATGTGTTTCCATTGAAAACACAGGGGGAACAGATTTACCTGGAGGAACGGGGAAAGTGGTTCCCCCTGTAGATTACAGTGTGAGGGTTTATAAAGCACTACAGTGGTGCTGGTGATGTTTTTCATTATTAATATTATTATGTAATGTTGCCTCCTTGTGGTCCAATAGTCAAACTACACAAATAAGCTTTAAAATTAAGATTTTATTTTTTTTGGAAGGGGGGGGGGGGTATCAAGAATGAAACAAAATAATGTGTATATAACAATGAACAATTATGCAAAATATGTCATAAATCAATTCAATTACACTGTAAAATGTAAAACAAATTGTAAATGCTTTAGAGTATTAACATATACGAAAAAAAACACTTATTGTGCTGTGCAGTATAGTTTATTTCTGTCTGCAACAAACTTTATGTTGTATGACAAAAATACAGAGACACTAGGCACGAGGCGTGCACTAAAACGAGTCATTTTAATCGGATTTACTGTGCTAGTTAATTAAAGTTGAAATGTTAACTGTCGCACGGCGGTTGTCCATATTTTTTTGGTTTCCCTAAAGGTTCTGTTTTTGTTTCTGTATTTTTTTATTGTGACTGGTCAAGTACTCGCACCATGGACTCAATCACCCACACATTCTCATGTACAGTATGGACTTCAAAAGAATTATTTAAGTTTATATGAGACGTGAATGTGTATGAATGTGCCATGATGTGTGAGAGAATCTCTTTTTGCTTTACAGAGATGATCTTCCAGTCCCATGTGGCTCACTGGTGGTCTCCTGACGGGTCTCGTCTGGCATTCACATCCATCAACGACACGCTGGTGCCCAAGATGGAGTTGCAGATGTTCACAGGGTCACCGTACCCCACGAGCCGGCCGTACCGTTACCCCAAAGTACACCCCCGTACACGGATGATAAATAAATAGATAGAGAGAGAGAGAGAGAGAGAGAGAAACACAGTCAGAAATAAACATAAAAATTGTTTATTTTACTTTGGAATACTAAATAAATATAACAACAACATTTTTAATTGATTGTTAATTTGTCATATAATAAAATGAAAGCTTTCTAAAAGTTCTGTTAATGCACAGTGTGTATTTGTAATGTGTGTATTTATGAGCATGTGGAGATGTTACACTGGTTACACACTGTTCCCTACAGGCTGGAGAGGAGAACCCTGTGATCTCTCTGTATGTGGTGAACCTGAACGGCCCGTTACACACCATCCAGATGAAGAGACCAGACGACCCCGTGATGCGGTCAGTCCATAACAGCCAAAATATCATTCTTTGCTTTTTTTTATTTATTTATTTATTACATTTTTATTATTTACTCACTGACATACTGTACAAAAGAATTTGTTCTCAGTGACTAACTGACTTTAACTTTTTTTTTTACTGATTTCCTGAAACTGATACTGCTTACGTATTATTGAGGTTAATGACTTACATACTGTTTACGGACATATACAGTAAATAAAAGTGCCGTTCAAGTCAAACCAGGACTTTTGATGTGCAGAATAACAGAACACAGTTACTGTATGAGAGTAAAAACTCCCTTTATTTCTCTATATAATCCCCTGATACACTTATGCACTTACCCCAGTGTTTCACTAGTGCATGGACACCATCAAGGAAGAAGTCATGATCAGACTTCATGGTTAAAACTCTAGCCTCCCAGGAACTCCTTTAATGGCTCAAACATGTGGAAATGTCTCAGAGCGAGGTCAGGACTGTACAGGGGATGTGACAATAACTCCCAGCCGAGGCGCCTCGGACGGGATCGTCATTCACAGACGTCTGGCCTTCTTTAAAAAGTTTGCACCGTTCAGGGCTTGTAGTTAAAAAGATTCTTAAGCCTAAAAGTTGCTCTTAGTGATGAAATTCAAAAAAAATTCTTAGAATTGTCTTTTTCATCAGAATTTCCCCTTAAATTTGTGACTAAATATTATTAAAGATAAAAATGATTCATGAAACATCTTAGCCCTAAAAACAGCTCCTAAGGTAAAAATTGTTAGGAGTAGAGAGGAGGACTTTTAAGAGGCTTAAGAGTTTTCATAGCAGAGGACAAAATGGCGGAAAGAAGAAATATTCTCCAAACACTGAACATAAAGCTAAAAGTAAACACTGCTTCTTTACTTTGCATAAAGTCATGATTATACAATTTCTTTATATACAAACATTATGATTTTACTGTCTATTCTATTATCATATATTCTTTTTAATTTATTTATTTATTTTTACAAATTTTATAACCTTTAAAGAATTTTTTATCAACCAATTACAGTCCTTGAATCAGTCCTTGAATAGCTCTGAGAGGTTTCCTAAACCACTTTTAGTCTAGGACTCCCAGCTAGGACTTTTTAAGCCAAGATAGGAGCTCTCTGAGAGAATTCTAAGAAGCTTTGTGCGCTGATGTTCTTCTACAGCTAAGAGTCTCATCACCGCACTGTCATCACAATCACGTTCACGCCTTCATTCACCAGACATTTTATCACCATTCCCGGTTTGACTTGAACACTGCTTGTATTTACTTTCTGACTTTCTGACCTACTTATCCTCTACTGACAGACCTTCTTGCTTACTTATCGCCTTTCTGGCCTGCTTGATCAACCATAACATTAAAATCACCTGCCTAATATTGTGTAGGTTGTGTGTGTGTGTGTGTGTGTCTTAAAGTCTTAACATACTAAAACTTAAAGTCCTTTATGTTTGCATGGTAGAGAACAGACCTTGTGGGTCAGACTTGTTTGTTTACGATGGGATAATTAGAAGGCCAAGTCAATACCTTCATCATGTTCCTCAAACCGTTTCTAAACAATGTTGTACAGTGTGTCAGGGTGTCTCCATGGAAGATTGTACTACAGTCTCCAGGAATGTAGGACGTGTCGGAATGACATCCACATGAATGACAGGACCCAAGGTTTCCCAGCAGAACCATAAGGAGAGCATCACACTGCCTTCCGCTGGCTCGCCTTTTTCCCATAGTCCATCCTAATGCCATTTGTTCTCAAGGTGAACAAAGATGTACATCCACATGATATAAACGAGAATCAGGCCACCTTCTTCCATTGCTCCATGATCCAGTTCTGAGCTTTTGTCAGTGGACACGGGGATCTGCTGGTCTGCTGGTCTGCTGCTCCGCGT